>NC_142806.1:20097112-20143765 GCF_049724085.1 Artemia sp. Qi Xiang Cuo
CTTTTAAATAAGTCCGTAAAGACTTTTATATGATAATTCCTAACTTCAATTAAAATATTTACAAAACAAAAGCAACTCCAACAAATAGATTTATGCACTATAACTGATAAGTAAGATTAGCCTCTATTTAAGGGCTTGGCAATAGTTCATATAGCATGATTTTGCTATCAAAATTTACATATTTACATTTTTTTTTTGTATATGATAACAATTCCATATTTATAAAGAGCTTTCAAAATACATTTATAAATGTATATTTTCTCAACAACATTTGTTACCACTATATAACTTTTCCATATACGACTATATACATTTTTTATCTTTGTTTTACCAATTTGGTTCTATTTCGAACCCACTTGTTTCATTAACTGTCATTAGCTTACTGTATGCATGTTTGTTTATTCAGACTTTTGAGCTTTTCAACTCTTTTCGAATTTCTAGGTACTTGACAGTTTTATAACGTTTTTGTCTGTAATCTATCTTTTTTTCAGCTTTATTGTCTTTTTGGGTTATGGATTCTTTTACAGCTTGTATCTTATAAGTTAATTTTTTTTTTTTCATGCTGTTCACCTTATACCTCTTATGCCATTATCAAATGGCTCTTGCCTGTACTCTGAAGGTTTGCTTACCAGGGCTGCCTTCTGGTAGCTCCTTATAACGTTTCCAGGTCCTCTTGTCATGGGCTACAGCTAAAAGGACTATTATGAACATGCACACACAATAATTAATTATCTATAGTATTGCCACACTTTTTGATTTGTTGCCACAATTTTCTCTTGGGCTATTCTTTTATCGGAAAAGTGGCCCTTCTGCAGAAAATACCTGGCCTTTATGGCACACAGTAATTTGTAACACACATAACACACAGTAATAATGGCACACAACTCTGTAGTATTAATGCTACTCATTTTGTACTTATTTAGTACATTTTTCGTACTAGTTTTGTTCGGCAAGTTCAATAAGTGCATATAACAGAGTTTAACTGACTCCATTCAGTTTCTTTTCTTTGTTAATTTCGTCTGACTATATTTTAAAATTTAAAACTTATATTTTTTTGATTATTTATTTAAATTGAGCAAAATGGTTTTTTCAAGTCTTTTCTGCTTTTGAAGTAAAATATGTCTTTTCTAAGCCTATATTGATATATTTCACGTATTTTTCAAAAACACTTAACAAGTTTTTATTCTGATTACCCTTCTATGGTCAAATTCATTATCTCCATATTTTCTAGAGGTGGGGGGGGGGGGTGTTATATTTTTTTGCAACCTGTATTTTTTGAAATTATTCAAGTTTTTTATTCTAAAGTTTTTATGTTAGAAAAGTACTATAGTTTTTCAGCTAATTTTTTTTTTTGAACACTTTTAATGAAGTTTTGGCCCGCATTTACTAGTTATAATTTATTAATTAAAATGAAATTTTGACGATATACTGGTTGCCAATTTTATCCCAGCTTTAAGTACTATTTTATTTGCCATAGAATGAGAAGCAATAATTCCCTTGCAAGGCTAAATAACTTTGAAGTCGGTGCTCATTATCTGCGCTTTATTGATAAGCTTGAATCTGGGAGAATTACAAGAATGAAGGTCTGTACATTACTGCGAGTTTTGTTGTTGTGTAACGTTATATGTTATTTTAAAAGGAAAAGTGGATACATTTAGTTTCTGTTAGGGTTCGACGGCTTGGGATTTTGGTGTTTGGGTTGGCACAGGTGAAAAAAAATTGTTTAAACTAGGGATCTCCTGTGCCAATTCGTTGTCTCAGATCCAAAACATTGCTAGAGTTAAAGTTATTATCTTGAATTATGAACTGTGGTTTGCTTGTGACGATGGGGTTAATTTTTGGCTTATTTTTAATGGATTTTGTCGTTGACTTACTCATCCTGGTAAGTTTTTAGGTTATAGCATATTTTTATATTGCTTACAGTTCTTTTTACTTAGCACCCATTTTTTTTCCTTCTAAGCTTATTCTAACTTTTGCTTAAATCTTTATAGCGCTTAATTATTGTCTTTAATTTTTTTTCTTTTCTTTTTCACTTAGTGTAACTAATAAAAAAAATTACTATATTATACTATAACTAATTTTAATAAGACTACAGCTAGCTTGTACATGTGTTGCGCACTTAATGTAAACTCTTGCTGTTTTTCCTATTATAATTATTTTAAAATTCTTCAAAAACAATTTTTTTTTCTACTGGAAGTGTCACCTCAGGCAGAGATCAGTAAATGCATTGCATGTACTTACAACGAGAGACCAGCAGTGATTGAGCTCCTACAAATTTGATATTTTCCAATTACAATATTATCGTAGTCAAGCCTCCTTCGTTTTTTTTTCAAAAAACCCCAATTTTTTTTAATATAAATATAAAAAGAATTGTATTTTTATTATTATTATAAATATATATTTTTTATTAAGTTTAACTTAATCCGTATAAAGTTAGGAATTTGAACGTTAATTATTGTAATATAAAATATAACGTCCTGGGTAATTGTTTCCGTAATATTATTTCTATTTGGTTTCTGGATACGGTCTACTTTTAAGTTAATTTGAATATAAGGAGCCATTGGCTTCGCACTACTTGATTTCTACTATCAGACCGTGTTTTATCTGATATACTCTATATGATATTCGACTAAACTTTACTGATTTATAATCAGACTAGACTTGAGGATGATTCGTCATTGAGTAACCGTAAGAGCGGACCATAGTTATCAATATTAGCTATCCCAAAAGGATGCATTGCCCTCTCTGTTTGTCCTAAAGTGGCTTATATTCTATGTAAACAAGCATAACAGTTTTCATACACTGGTAGCTTTACATCCACATGGCTCAAAAGTAGCAATGGCTTAAAATTCAAATTAGAACTTTCTTCGGACGCATTTTGTGCGGCTAATTCGGAATTTGAACTTTTTCTACCACCATTATTCAGATGAAGGTCCTCTGTGTAGGTAAAGGAGACCCTTTTAAGACCTATCCCCATGCCTCCATTTTCTGTGATTAACGCTTTCTTTCACCGAATTTTTCACCTTATGCAGAGTTCCCATCAGAGCTGGGTAACAACTCTTTTTTTTTGCTTCCTTTGGCGACTTTTGCTAAGCTTCCACATTTGCTTTGTTACTTATAACGTTACTTTTCTCGTTTTTTTCCAACCCTTTCCTCCCGTACTTTAATTATATATATTTATATATATTTCCTCCCCTTTGCTTGTGAAACTACATAACTAAAATAGTATTTGTTAGATTTAATAAATGTTATTCTAGTGCTTATTAAATCGTAAAATGTCATATTTTCGAAGCATCTCTACTCCTAAAACACTTGGAAATGGCATCTTCTAACCTATAATTGTTCGGACCACCATTTATGTGCTTCCTTTGCTAAATTGTAGCAGTGTTATCCTTGAACAATAATTCTATAGCCTTCACTTGTACAAAGGCAGACTTAGGGTCCTATTTTCCACTATGATGCCTAAAGTTCTTCTGTTTCTACCAATGTTTCATCTATCCAGCTATAGTTTGTTTTTCTTTACATATTATCTTTTATTTTATTCTTTCAATTCACGGTACAAATACTTTATTATTTAGTAATATACGGCACTACTACATTGCATTTATTACTAACACTAAAAAAACTAATAATTATACACTTGCTTCTACTTGCTAAAAACTAGATACTGTATTTTCTTTTTCTATTTTACAATTCTTTATCGAGCCTTTTTTCCATTTTATCTATTGTACCGAAATCTTTGAGGGGATACAAATCTATTTCGAATAGCCAAAGTTCGAGCAAAGCTGCTCGAAGTTTTGCTAATTCGAGCGCCGTTAAAAGCGAAGTACATTTACTTTCCCCCTCTAATACGGTCATTTCGATTTTTTTTTTGTATTTTTGCAACCTTGTTTAGTCTCCTCGACCCAGTTTTTTCAACGGCCACCAGTTGTTGTGATGTGTATATTTATGGTATTTGGGGGTTGTAGTCGTAGATGCCTTTATTCTCCCTTTATAGGGGAGATAAACTCTGACCCTAAGGTAATTAAACTTTGGTAGCGTGCCTTAGGCTATGACCGAACTAATGAGGCGTACCAGCTGGGTATGTTCGAGGGGCTAAAGGTAGATTATAGAGAGGTTGTCTAAAATGCAATACTTTTAGTCATTTAACATATAATAATAATCAGATATATACTTTCTACGGGGACTGGCTGTCCCAAGTAGACCACAAGTCTCAGAAACTACAATAATATATAATAAGATACTTATACCCTTACAATGATAAGACAAAATTCCAAGGTATTTCTAAAACCACGGACCAGAAGTCAGTCCGGCATAAAGTTAGTATCCGATCACCCCTTCCGATGAAATTATCTTTTATACATTTTTATCAGTCACACCTTTTCACGTAATCGCTAGGAAGTTGTAATTTCTCAATTTCCCGTTAAACAGAACTTGGTAGGATATGTTCCTTATCTTAATAAAAAGTGGTATTTCAAAACTTCATGTTTGCGTCTTATATATTTTTACTAAATTAATAATTAACTAAATTAGAAAGCTTTACCACAGAAATAAGGTTTATTTACTAAATAATTGTCTTTTTATTAAGTCAATGGAAGACGGATCTGAAGAAAAATGGGTGGAAGCTACAGCTGTAGATGGAACGGTCTTCTTCTACCATCTTCGAACTCGTGAAAGTACTTTTAATAGACCTGAGGGACCAAATGTGAAAATTATTGTGGATTTATGTTCAATTATTTTTACTATTGGTCCCTCAGGTCTATTAACAAGAACAATTGCTTGGAAGTGGTCTATGGGTGGAAACAAGAACTGCACATGTAAAGATCTGCTTCTGCAACGCTCAGACTAAGGAGACTATTTGGAAAAGACCCGAGGGAGAATTTGTTTATTTTCACAAATTCTCCCGCGGGTCTTTTACAAATAGTCTCCTTACAGAAGAAAAAGTAAGTTATAACTATTTAATTTCACACACAACAGCAACCTTATAAGAAAATTAAAATATATTTTCTTGTGTATATTATCGCTTCACTTCAGCAGTTGTACCAAACCAATCCTGCTCAACTCATCCTCTGGGCTATACTGTGGTGGTTATCCTCACCATAGTATAGTGCAGACGGTTTGATATCATTCTATTTTTCCCTTTTTTTTAGTTTTATTTTTGTGTTTAAAGCTTTTTCCAATTGGCAATGTCTAGAAGCCCCCCCAAAAAAAGACCCCCCAGATCCCAAATCAAATTCTAGTGAAAGTGTCATAGTAAGAGATACCCATCCTGGCTGGTCAAGCACATTATCTGAATGTTCTAATGATAGCTCCAATTTGGAGAATAGGACAATGATAAGTGTAGGGGCTAATGTAACCATAAATGATGATAATGATGGGTTTCAAGAGGTCCTCTCTAGAAGCTCTAAAAAAAGGAAAAAAATCTCCCCAATTAAAAGCATTTCCCCTCCTCTGCCCAAGATCCTCCCTCCAAAAACTTAGGAATTTATCTTAACATTACTCCTGCTACCCCCCTTGAAATAAAAATTATCACTGCAATAAGAGTTGCAATTTTTAAATTGCTAAAATCAATTTTCTCTCTTAATATTAACCGTGATGGATCTATACTAATAGCTGTAGAATATCAGAAATCAGCAGATTCAATAATTAACCTAAAATCCCTTCTGAATACCCCAATTATTGCATCTAATTGGAACCCAAAACAATCACCAACAAAAATAGTAGTTTATAATGTCCCCCCAGAAATATCTACTCAGGAGTTAAAAGAAGGGCTCTCAGATAGGGCTGGAAACACAATCCCAGTTGAGGATGTTACCCAACTTGGAAAACCTAACTCTAATGGCCTAAAAACTAGTAGATCCTTCTTATTCACACTGAAGGATAAAATTGATATCCCAGAAAAATTATTCCTATATGGGCAAATCAAACCACACAAGGAATATAAGCCTAAATCTATCCAGTCTCAGAAGTGTTTCAAACTGGGACACACAACCAACAACTGTAATGAAATTATCCGTGAGTGCTGTAAATTTAAAGCTTTCCATCCTATAGAGCTGACAACTTGCAGCAACACTCAGCCTACATGCATCAATTGCAAAGGCCCACATGTTTCTACAAATATATCATTATGCCCTGCATACAAGAAAAGAGCTCTAACACTCCAAATATCAACAGAAAAGGCCATCCCATACCCCTTTGCAGCAATGGAAGCAAATGCTGCCCAACAATACCAAATAAAGCCTGTAATGAAACCAACCAAACTCCCCACGGCAAATGCCCCCCATCCATCACGCCCCCCATCTAAAACACCATCTTCTAAGCCCCCTAGCTCAAATCCCTCTCAGAGGGTATCACCAGGCCAACAAGCCTCCTTGTCCTGTGAGATGAGGCCAGCCTGGCCCTCCCTCCCAACAAGAAACAAACCAGAAACACTACCAGGAATCAATCCCTTAACCAAAAAACAGGATACACAACCAAAAATGCAATCCCAAAATATATAATTATTCATTCTAAACTGTTATGCAGTGCAGGCCATTAACATAAATCAACTACAGAAAACAAAAAATTATTGCAGAATTGGCAAAAATATACATCCCAGATTATATGCTCATTCAAGCAAAAAAAGATCTTTCTTTACTTTTAACAAAGCTGAACATTGATACACAGTCATATGAAGAATAAATCAACAACACAACATTTATCAATACTCCAATGGAATGTAAGATCACTCACAGGAAATAAGCTAAATGAACTAATATCATTTATGAATGATAATTCGATTAATATTGCTTGACTCCAGGGAACTAATTCAACCAAAAGTCAACAAGTTAAGTCTCCGAAATATACAATCCTGAGAAAGGATAGATCTTCAGAGAGAAAAGAAGGTGGGGTAGCTTTATTAGTTAATAATAATATAAAATTTTGTGGCATCAATTTTCCAGATTTTGAAAATAATGTTGCTGTAATTGGTATCAGTGTTTGGCTGAATAATTTAAAAACCTACATAATAAGCTTTTATAACCCTAATGGTCAAACTACAGATGCCAAGGATTTCATTAATTATATAACTAATTCTAATATGTTAAATAATATCATTATTTGTGGTGATTTCTATTTTATCAAAAACAGTATTCTTCCGTTTCTAAATAATATTCATACTTTCATTTATATCGGAGGTTTGTGTATTCCATATTAAAGAACCCTTATTGACAGTCAAAGATAATGTAAGGGCAACCAGATGAATGGAAGACCAATTTCAAAGGCTCTCAATGGTTCCGCACTGAACATGATATCAATCAATTTTGGTACACAGCTATAATTCTATAAAAAAAACATCACAAGCTCAGATTCAGCAAAGAATTAGTTTTTAAAATATTGTAGTTACCATTCCTGAATAAACCTCAAATGAGGTTTTTTCTCACTTTTTTGTCCTTCGAAACAAGTTTTTAAACGTTCCATTACTACATTTGAGGTTCTTTCCTTTATTTATCTATCCATTTTTGTATTTTATTGTCCTGCAAGAGGTTGTCTAACTTCATTGTTATCAGAGACAACGCTGTAACGTTGCCTATAGTAAAGGCCATACGGCTCCTATGTTTTATTATTATTATTTTTTTTTTTCCGAGAGGCACTACATATGGAAGAGGTTGTCGTAGAAACTTCAAAGGGGGATCATTCGATTGGAAATCGAGAGTTCTAGTGCCCTGTTTAATAGTCGAAAATGATTGGAGGGCAACTAGCCCCCCCTCTACGCCCATCATTCCCCAAAACACATCCGATCAAAATTTTGAGATAGCCATTTTGTTCAGCGTAGTTGATTTCCAGTTAGAAAATATATTTTTGAGGTGGCTACCCCCCCCCCCCCCCACAACCCTCAGGGCAAGGGTTTTAAGTTATGGCCTGGGGGTATATAAGGTTTTTGTAGAAGAGGTTGTTGTAGAAACTTCAAAACAGGCTCATTCAATTCGAAATTAAAGAGCTAGTATTATATTTTGATGTTTCATGCAAGAAAATGCATGTTCCACAAAGTTTGAGGTGCAGTTTTCCGCTCAAATAGAAATGCCTGGAAGCCATAGAATGTTTTCATAACAAACTAACACGATTAGTTACGAAAAATGGCAGAGTTAAAAAAATAGCAAAACTACATGAGTCTTGAACAGTCTTGGAAAGTATAAACAAAATCAAATTGAATATTAGATATATAATGATATTAATTGTTGAAAGATCCATCAGTTCAAGTTTTTTTTCGTCTATAATTTTATTTTCATTTTCAATGCTCTAATAACTGAAAAATAGTAAATTTACAGTATAAAAGTAATTCTTTTTTAGAGAATAACTAATGTTTCAGAAGTCATAAGAGTATTGCTCAGATAAAATGGGGCAGCATCTAAATTTTTCTTTTAGGAATACTATATCTTTACTGGCTAGTCATCAAAAAAAATAATAAATTAGAAAAAAAATTTGCTGCACAATAATATTAAGTGCTATAATATCATTAGATGAAAATTTTACTGTAATTTTAATATTTATTTTAAATATTAAGTACAAAAGAAAACATTTGTAATATAATTCGGTTTTCAGTAAAGCGCCAATGACGCAGTAGGTTTTAGGCTTCCGCAGAGAGACGATACCCAAACTCTTGTTTGTAGTTATTTTTAGTCGATTCAAACTTGATTTGCATATTCAATTTCAGTTTCACTCGTTTTAAGATTTATTTATTCATTTACAATAATATATATTGTACGTTTTGCTTGCATGGATTGTTTATTTAATTTCTGTTCGTTTTAAGTTTCATTTATACTTTAATAGCAAAATATTTGTTTTCGGTTTAAGGTTGATTTTCATATTCAATCTAAGTGTTACTCGCTTTAAGATTTATTTATTCATTTATATTATTACTTGTTGTATGTTTTTTGCTATGATTGTTTATTTAATTTTTGTTCGTTTTAGGTTTCGTTTATTCTTTAATAGTAATTTCTGGTCATTTTGAGTTTTAATTTTAAAAGGTATTTTTATCTGCTGAGCTTAATTTTATAAAGGTCAATAAATTTCTTTTAAAAAAATATTTTTAATACAGTTTTTTTTAATTAATTTTTTTTTCGTTTTTTATTGCAAAAATTTTAAAGTTTTTTATGGAACGGGGAGGGAGATGCTTACTGTACGATTAATCTTGACATTAAAAAACTGATTTAGGACTTTAAGTTTAAATAAAATGAGTCTTTTTTAAAAGTATGTACGATTACCTCTTTGATAAAAACCTTATATATGAACAATAGACAGCTTGCATAACTTGTGGACAGCGATTGACAACAATAAATGGATTGAAAAAATAGCTCCAATAAGGGGGTTTAGACAATTTCACTTGCTGACACAAAGGGATCACGACTGATTGGAATTAACCTTAATAGGAATTTGTGTGCCAAAGCAATTTTGCATCTATCAAAGAGTATGTATTCTAACCTTATAATTGGATAATTAATAATAGATTTCCTATGTGTTCTTCCCATACAAAACCCCTTCCCATAAGTTATAAACCCCCCTTAATAAGTTATGCCCCAGGGCATTACTTACAACGCCTACCCCTGGGCCGTGGTGGAATGTGTCGACACCGGAGTTTTTTGTTATCAGAACTTTGAACTATTTTAACAAAATATCTATTTACAAAATTTTATCGTACGTGGATAAGATGTGGAGAAAGGAAAGAGGCTGTCAATATTTTAACCACATTTGACTCCAAAAAAGCAATCATGGTCTTTCATTTGTACATGAAAATAGTCTTGTCCAAAGTTCATACAAAGGACTCTTTTATAAGACGCATTTTGAAGGATTGGCAAAATCCTTAAATTACAACCATTGCCCTGAGGGGTTTGGGGGAGTTGTAATCCTCAAAGACCTAATTCCAGAACTTAAAACTACGTTTAATAAAATGGCTGTCTTAAAATTTTGATTGGATGTTTTTGGGAAAAAGTGGGCGTGAGAGGGCGGTTAGTTGCCCTCAAATCACTTTCGACTATTACAAAGGGCACTAGCCCTCGGAATTTTCAATCAAATGAGCCTTTTTTGAAGTTTCTACGACACCGCCTTCTATAAAAACCTTATGTACCCCCAGGGCATAACTTAAAACCCTTGCCCTGAGGGTTGTAGGGGATTGTCCTCCTCAAAAGCATATTTTCTATCTGGAAATCAACTACGCTGAACAAAATGGCTATCTCAAAATTTTGATTGGATGTGTTTGGGGGAATGATGGGCGTGGGGGGGGGGGGAATAGTTGCCCTCCAATCACTTTCGACTATTAAAAACGGCACCAGCCCTTTTAATTTCCGATTGAATGTGCCGGTTTTGAAACTTCTACAACATTACCTTCTATAAAAACCTTACATGCCCCTAGGGTATAACTTAAAACTCTCGCTCCGAAGGTTGTGGGGGAGTGTCCTCCTCAAAAAATATTTTCTATCGGGAAATCAACTACACAGAACAAAATGTCTATCTCAAAAGTTTGATTGGATGTGTTTGTGGAAATGATGGGTGTGGGGGGGGGCTAGCTTCCCTCCAATCAATTTCAGCTATTAAAAAGGGGACTAGCCCTTTAATTTCCAATCGAATGAGCCTGTTTTGAAGTTTCTACGACAACTCCTTCTATAAAAACCTTATATGCCCCCAGGGCATAGTTTAAAACCCTTACCCTAAGGGTTTTGGGGGAGTGTCCTCCTCAAAAATATATTTTCAATCTGGAAATCAACTACGCTGAACAAAAATGGCTATCTGAAAATTTTTATTGGATGTGTCTAGGGGAATGATGGACGTAGGGGGGGGGGCTAGTTGCCCTCCAATCACTGTTGACTATTAAAAAGGGCACTATCCCTTTGAATTTCCAATCGAATGAGCCTTTTTTGAAGTTTCTATGACAACACCTTCTATAAAAACATTATATGCCCCCAGGGCATATCTTAAAACCCTTGCCCTGAAGGTTGTTGGGGAGTGTCCTCCTCAAAAACATATTTTCTATCTGGAAATCAACTGCACTGAAAAAAATGGCTATCTCAGAATTTTGATTGGATGTGTTTGGGGAAATGATGGGCATAGGGGGGGGGGCTAGTTGCCCTCCAATCACTTCGACTAATAAAAAGGGCAGTATTCCTTTAATTTCCAATCGAATGAGCCTGTTTTGAACTTTTTACGACAACGCCTTCTATAAAAACCTTATATGCCCCCAGGCCATAACTTAAAACCCTTGCCCTGAGGGTTCTGGAGGGGAGTTTCCTCCTCAAAAATATATTTTCTATCTGGAAATCAACTACGCTGAACAAAATGGCTATCTGAAAATTTTGATTGGATGTGTTTGGGGAAATGATGGGCGTGGGGGGGGAGGGAGGGGAAGAGGGCTAGTTACACTCCAATCACTTTCGACTATTAAAAAGGGCACTAGCCCTTTAATTTCTAATCGAATGAGCATGTTTTGAAGTTTCTACGACAACGCCTTCTAGAAAAACCTTATATGCCCCCAGGGCATACCTTAAAACCCTTGCCCTGAGGGTTGTGGGAGAGTATCCTCCTCAAAAATATATTTTCTATCTGGAAATTAACTACGCTGAACAAAACAGCTATCTCAAATTTTGATTGGATGTGTTTGGGGGAATGATGGGTGTGGGAGGGGCCTAGTTGCCCTCCAATCATTTTAGACTATTAAAATGGGAACTAGCCCTTTAATTTCCAATCGAATGAGCCTGTTTTGAAGTTTTTACGACAACGCCTTCTATAAAAACCTTTTATGCCCCCAGGGCATAACTTAAAACCCTTGCCCTGAGGGTTGTGGGGGAGTGTCCTCCTCAAAAATATATTTTCTATCTGGAAATCAACTACGCTGAACAAAATAGCTATCTGAAAATTTTGATTGGATGTGTTTGGGGAAATAATGGGCGTGGGGGTTGGGAGGGGGGCTAGTTACACTCCAATCACGTTCGACTATTGAAAAGGGCACTAGCCCTTTAATTTCCAATCGAATGAGCCTGATTTGAAGTTTCTACGACAACGCCTTCTATAAAAACCTTATATGCCCTAGGGCATAACTTAATACACTTTCCCTGAGGGTTATGGGGGAGTTTTCTCCTCAAAAATATATTTTCTATCTGGAAATCAACTACGCTGAACAAAATGGCTATCTCAAAATTTTGATTGGAAATGTTTGGGGAAATGATGGGAGTGGGGGGGGGCTAGTTGCACTCCAAACACTTTCGACTATTAAAAAGGGCACTAGCCCTTTAATTTCCAATCGAATCAGCCTGTTTTGAACTTTTTACGACAACGCCTTCTATAAAAACCTTATATGCCCCAGGGCATAACATAAATCCCTTGCCGTGAGGGTTGTGGGGGAGTTTCCTCCTCAAAAATATATTTTCTATCTGAAAATCAACTACGCTGAACAAAATGGCTATCTCAAAATTTTGATTGGATGTGTTTGGGGAAATAATGGGCTTTGGGGGGGCTAGTTGCCCTCCAATCATTTTCGACTATTAAAAAGGGCACTAGCTTTATGAATTCCCAATCGAATGAGCCTTTTTTGAAGTTTCTACGACAACACCTTCTATAAAAACCTTATATGCCCCCAGGGTATAACTTAAAACCCTTGCCCTGAGGGTTGTGGGGGAGTGTCCTCCTCAAACATAAATTTTCTATCTGGAAATCAACTACGCTGAACAAAATGGCTATCTCAAAATTTTGATTGGATGTGTTTTGGGAAATGATGGGCGGGGGGGGGAGGGGGGGCTAGTTACACTCCAATCCCTTTCGACTAATCAAAAGGGCACTAGCCCTTTAATTTCCGGTCGATTGAGACTGATTTGAAGTTTCCATGACAACTCTTTCTTTAAATACCTTATATGCCCCGACGGTATATCTTTTCATCCTGTCCATGAGGTTTCTGGGGGAGTTTCCTGGTCAAAAATATATTTCCTATATTAAAATCAAATATGCTGAACAAAATAGCTAACTAAAAATTTTGGTTTGATGTGTTTAGGGGAATGATGGGCGTGGGGGGGGGGGGCTAGATGCCCTCCAATCATTTTCGACTATTAAAAAGGGCACTAGAACTCTCGATTTCCAATCGAATGAGCCCCCTTTAAAGTTTCTACGACGACCCCTTCCGTAAGAAGTGCCTCTGGGGAAAAAAATAATAATAATAATAAAAACATTGGAGCCGTATGGCCTTTACTATAGGCAACGCTACAGCGTTGCCTCTGATATAAAGGAAATAATATAAAGGAGTAATTAAGGGTTAAGGAGCAGCGGCCTCTGCCCCTAGGCACCAAGCGACACATATTTAGGATGCCCCCCCGTACTCTCCCCCTTCATCACATTATGGACTGCCCCCCCCCCCCCCTAGACAATATTCTGCTTAAGCCCATGGCTATGGACAGAATTTCTAAAGATCTGGAAGATGCAGCCAGACGGCATAATAGTAAAATATTGTACTGGTATGTTAACAAAATTGAGAGGGAATAGTAAATTCATACTTGTCACAGTTAAAGATAGGAACAGGGTTACAATTATTGATAAGGAAAGAGTTGAAGAGAGATGGGCAGAACATTTTCAGAAAGTGCTAAACCATGATTGAGTTACAAGAAAAGATATAAAAAAGAATGATAAAGTTTGTGAAACTTTGGATGCGAAGGAAGGTTGATTTTGTGAAAAAAAATTAGTGACAGTACTAAAAGGATTAAAAAATAACAAGACCCTAGAAGCTGATAGTGTGATAAATGAGTTTTTCAAATATGGTGGTTATAAAGTTACAGATAAACTGCTGAAAACAATGAATATGATTTTTGAAAAAGGGGAAGTACCTAGCTATTTTAGGAAAACTCTTATTTATCCCCTGTTTGAATAACTGAGAAGTGCCTGAGTCATAAAACCACTTTAGTCCTCAGTTTGATAGATTATGAGCAGGCGTTTGATTCAGTTGATAGAACTTCGTTCCATCATCTACCATCTTTGTATGGTATGCCAGATAAATACATTAAAATGATTAGTGCTATGCACGTGAATAACATCACTGCAGTTAATGTAGGAAATAAGTTTAGTAGCTTGTTTTGTATCAAATCAGGAGTTAAGCAGGATTGTATTCTACCCCATTTATATGGATCATTTTGATAGATTGTTTCTAAGGAGCACAGCAAAGGAAATGGAAGAACAAGGAATCCAATGGGGAATTTAAACTCACCTGGACTTTGATCATACAAATGATTTAAGCATCCTAGATCAAATGCTACCGAAATGAATGAATTTTTATTGGTTTTGTGAGTTCAGGGAATAAAAATAGGTTTTTAAATTAATATTTGTATCAATAAAATCGCTAAGACTAGGAATAACTGAAGATGAGGAGGTGATGTTGAGTAGCAAGAAGATCTATCAAGTAGATTGCTTCACTTACTTAGGTGTTTTTATTAGTAAAGACGGTGGATGCAGGGAAAACGTTAAAGGTAGAATAGTCAAGTCTGAGGGTGTTTTTTCACAGTTGAAAAAAGTTTGGCAAGATATGAAGATAAGTCTGCGCAACAAGATTAGAATATTAGAAGCTACAGTGATGACAGTAGTCAGATATGGTTCCAAAGTGTGGGTGCTCCAAAAAACGCAAGAGTATTTACTAGATGTTTTCTGCAGAATAGGTACCCAACTGACTAACCGTATCTTAAACAGTATGCTGTACGAAAAATGTGGGTCTATCGCACTTTCTAGGACTTGAATTCTAGAAAGATTGAAATAGGTAGGATACTTTCTGCGGATAAAGGATTACAGATTGCCCAAGATCGTCCTTGTCAGGCAACCGTTTAGAGCCAAAAGGAAAAGTAGATCTCCCCCAAATAGGGTGGGAGAATTTTGCGAGGAAAGATTTAATGGAAATGAGAACTTCTTGGGAGGGTGTAGAGAGGGAAGCTTTGCATTGATTAGGGTGGAGGAGGAGCGTGCGTAGCTATGTTGGCCTTAGGCAGCTTTGTGATGCAGTGGGGTGTTAGCAGTAGTAGTAGTATCAGTAGTTAAAACGAAGCAAAATAAAGATATAATGTTTCTTTAGCTTTAAAACAGTTTAATTACAGTAACTTTGTCTAATCTTTACCCTCGCTTCAAAAATAGAAAAATTATATAGATAAAGAAATACATTGAAAGTAAATATAACTTTTAAAATATAAAAAAAATTATAAATAAAATAGTAGAAAATACAGAAATTTTGTTTTATATCCGAGTTTCAACCATGTATCATTCAGCCAAGCTGCAAGATATTTTCAAGAATTCTGAACATGAAGAAAATGAGGGGGTTAAGCTGGAATTTCTATATTTTATGCTAGGCTATTTCCAAATATCATGGTCACTTTTCTGACATTGTAACCCCTCCCCCTTCTGAAGGTTCTAGATCTAAGAGTAGTAGTATATTTAATTGTTGTGTTGAATAGCGTGATAATAATCTTCCTTGTTATTATAGGTTTTTGTTATCCCCATCGACCCTGCGATTCTTGTAACGTAAATTTTCTAAAAGAATACATAAAGGTCATGGAGCCATTAGCGGTTGCTCTGGACAACCTTCAGAGGGAAGAAAATTGGTACTTTGTTACAACTTACCCTTCAATACGATCTTGTGAAAAGAGGCTCTAAAATTGGATTTATTTAGTGAGGTTTTGCTAGCCAAAGGTATTTGTTTTTTGTGGGTCTAGAGGAAAGATTTCCAACTATCCTGGACGAGGAACTTTTTCATATCAAAAATTATGCTGTTAACACTTGAAATCATCCTTGTTTCAAACTGAAATGGCTTCCTAGTGAAGAGTAGTGATGTAACTGTGAAATTCTTTGTAGAAGAAGCAAGAAAGGTTGAGAATCCCAAAGCTGTTAACGAGGCTGACAGAACTTACACAGCTACCTACTTTTCTGGTGATTAATACTTTGACAATAGTGACGAAGAAACTAACACAAACAATACAGAGAATCGTGAACGTGATGAAAACACTGTGAAGGCGGAGGTTCTTTCTTATACGGCTCATAGGCAAAAAGAACTAACAATGCTAAAAGACTACCCAAGAGTAATGAAAGTCTTGGGAAAATTTAATTACAGAAGTCCTTCGTCTGCACCCACGGAGCGACGGTTTTTGGCTGGTGGACAAATTTTTAGCCAAAAAGGGTAAATGCTTGGAGATGTAGTGTTTGCAAATCTTGAACTGAGCAAGCAAGAAATCCAATTAAATTGTTACGCAGTATTAAATGATCTTTGGCACGTTTGATATTGTTTTTACTATCTAGCATTATGATATTTTAAGTGGATTACACTTTCATTATCTAAGAGTTCCTGTATTTAGTAATCAAAGTAGAAAACAGTTTCTGTTGTCTTTACTTTTTCGATAAGGTTCAGAATCAAATATCCGAGGAAAAGCATTTTATGTCTTAAAAGTAGCACATAGCATGATCAGAGTCTATTGTCATAGGAGCTCTTCTCGTAAAAATCACCATGGAACCCTTCTGGTAGCCAACTCTGTGAGATAACAGCAAGTGGTAGGCGAGGCGGGGTTGATCTGAACAGTGAAGTGTGAACCCCTTGTGCTTTAGCTAAAATTCTTAAAGTGTCAAAATAGCTGCACTGTCTACTACTTTACTATCACAGGCGCAACCGTATGATAGTAAAGACTAAATACGCGCAACCGTTTGTTCCCTATTTTGAAAAAATCGTTGTTCGACGTGATTTTTTTTTTCAAGCGCCTTTATTTGGAGCTTAATAGAGTGAGCCAGGCTGTTGGATTTGCAATAGGAATTCTTTTTAGGAAAAATGAAGCTCACACAGGAAGACTTTAGAGAAAACGGAGAGTGCCATCTATTGATTCTATTTTTCCCCAAGAGGACTCATGGGGTTGGGCTGGATATTGCAATTTGAGGTTTGTTTCGACAATTTTATGTCTGTCCAAACCAATTCTTTCTCTGAAAGGTTGGTATTTAGGATAGAAACACACAGATAAATAATTGAAAATAAGTATTATTTACTCAGTAAAAACCAATTAAATTCCATATCGTGACAGGATAACCCGACAGAGACGTGGGTCCCAAAGGTCTTGCCTTAGTCTTGAATTTTATCTCTGATCTCGATAAAGGTTTCATGCACTACCACTACCAAACGTGGTTAAACCGTGTTAGTAATCTGCTTTTGCATTGCATCTGGTGCTACTATACCTCCTGTGTCTATCTTCCGACTAGTCAACTACTAAGCTCATATACTAAGCCGTTGGTCACCAGGAGTGCTAGATCTAGCTAACCAAAGCAGATGGGTCAACAGAAACAGCTCAAGTCTGCCTAGCATTTGTTTAGTAGGTAGCTTGGTGTTCTTTCTCCTAAACTACCTGCAATAGGGTATTTTGATAAGCTGAATGCATAAAATGTATTTTAATTTAGCTCCACTCTCTCCCGTAAGTCATAGTTTAGTTTCCTTTTGTTCCCTATCCTCCTCACCTCCCCCTTCCCAAAAAAAAATGCCTGAAGGTTTCTCAGCAAATAATGCTTTCATTTAGAAATATCATAAAAAAGTTGTGATTTTCAGGTATAAATAGACCTAAGATGTGTTCAGAGAGCAAAACTGGCTTTCACTTAGATGTCCTTTCAACTTTTTAACAATTTCGTGATAAGACAGAAAAACACTTTCTGTGTCAATATCTGAACTTGAAGGGCCCATACTCTGAACATGATTAATTTTAAGTGGACATACGTTGAGAATGTTGAATTTTTACGCATGAAAACGTTGTCAAATTTCCCCACTCTGATGAAATTCAGATTCGTCTGAGTAATAACAATATAATTGTGAACATAAATATTGTTCTTTTTTTAAGCGGATGAGAAGGAAAAGTAATATGAGAATCTGATTGAATGAAACATGTTGCATATTTCAAAGTAAAATACTATTGATCTAATGTTTTCTTTTAGTTTTTATGCTTTCCAAGGGCTATATCTGGAACCAGCAAGGGTGTGTCTGCATTGTCAGAAAAACAACCATGATATTTGGAAATAGTATAAAATAAAAACTTAATGGTACTTCTTTGTTTGCTTAGCATGTTTCCTTCAGAAGACACCGATCATTTAATATTGGCCTTAAGTTTAGATAAAGATAAGTAGACTATGTTTTTTTTAATAAAAAAGGCTAACAAGGTATAAACAAATACCTTGGTGTATTATAATTTTTTGTTTCTAACCCACTAAAAACAAAAATGTCAACAGTGGAGTAAAACATACAAAAAAAAGAAGAAAAGTAATAACTATGAAAAATATTTACTTTCAAGGCAATGGAACTGAGAAAGCTTATTTTTTTAATATCTGGAATCCTATTAAATAGCACGGCAGCTTTACTAAAAACATCAACCATCCCCACTTTTGACAGTATCTTCCCATGCTTGTATCTGCGTTAGGTATCAGCCTGCTTATAAACTGATTTCTGGAGTTTTCTGTTTCTTTCATTCTCAGATATTTTTTTTTTATTTTGTAAACCGATTTTTGCGTACTTCCAAATGTTTTTTTTATTCTAAATTTCACCAATACGAGCACTTTCGATGAAAGTGCAGCAATACAACATCAATATATATCTTTCTTGTATACTCCTCCTTGTATACATAAAACAACATATTGAACTACTTTCTGAGGCTGTGGTAACTTAAGCTCGAATCTTCGATAAAATGAGTTTTATTTATAAAATTAGAACAATAAAAATTTTAAATTAATTTTTTTTTTGGGGGAATCTATGAATATAAATAAAAATGATGAGCGCAAAACAGATTGTGCTTTCATAACCTAATCTTTATACTCGTTTTCCTGCAACCACTGGTGTTTTCATTTATGCGTTTGCAGCCTATACCAATTCAATATTTACGGTACGCAAAGCCCATTTTTTTTACACCGCTCGCTTTCAGTTATATACACAAAATCCTGAGAAAAAAATGATTATAGAGGAATACACAATATATGCATTTTGGCGCAAATTTCAATTACACGAGTTAGTAAGCAATGAAAAGAGTGTGGTCGAGGAACGTCAGGTGCAAGAGGTAAAAAAAGGCTGTTCAGTCAGTGTTTTATATCAAGCTCCAGACCAAGATACAACGGGAAATCACCTGAAAAGAGGCTTTCTAAGAACTAGTTAAAAGTTTTTCCCCATGCTTTGCAAAGTCCGGGCAAATAAAGTTAAATGTTCCTCTATTTAAAGAAAGTTCCTCAGAAGTTAAAAGAATATTTCCCTCATGTCAATCTTGACAAATTAAATATGATTTCCTAACTTCTGATGAGATGTCTTTCTTTAAGCGAAGCCGATCTAGCTAATAATCAGGGGGGTAGTTAATTTTTGAAAGTGTGTTTCTAAATTGAAAAATGGAACTGAAATTCCTTTTTTGCAGAATTTTATGATGACATTGACGTGTCTGCCTAACTTTAATGCTTGAGTAGATCGTCAATTCTTTGAGTTAAAAATAATAAAGGTCCAATGCGCAATAGATTCAATACAGAACCATGGCTTATCTTCTGCACGTCCAAAGAATGATTTCCGACCTAACCTCTTTGGAAATCCCGGATACCATTCTATGGAAAGCAAGAAAATGAAAAGCCTAAACTCCTATGTTAGTCATGTTTTCCAATTATTTTTTCTCTCTTTGCTGTATAATGATTCAATATGTTATATGTTACATCCGAGTAAAAGTTAGTTTTAAACCAAGTCCAGAATGATTAGTTCTTGAAGATATTTATAAAGATTTTACTGCAGATGTAAAAATGCAATCTTTACTTGGCTTTTCCTTCACAGTATCTTAGGTTACATCCACATGAATGAGAAATTAAGACGCAGCGTTTCAGAGCTTCACCAAATTCGCCCTATGCATATGCATCTGATATATTTCCTTCCACCATATTCTTGGGAGATTAAAAAATGTAATCGAAGATCAATTTAATGGTATTAGCTACTTATTTTATTTTTCTTGTGGGGCAGTATTCAAAATAGTCATTTAAAATTGTTTGGGGAAATAAAAGTCCCGAGCTTCACCTGAATTGGCTCATATTTTTTTTTTAACACATTGTTATTTCCGCTTCAAAAACAAAAAAGGGTTTCAATTCATAAAAATATAGAAATAAGGAGGGGGGGGGGGTCAAGTTTTGTAATGAAGATTAACAATTTTAAGGGATATTTTTTTACTTTTCACTGTGAATACCCAAAAATATAATAAAAAAAAATATAGGTGTAACAACAGCCCATCCCTTGTAAGTGTCACTCTTAATAGTGAAATAAATGCGCCCTGCCTTTAAAAGACATGTTACTATCAAAAGCTACGTTTTTATGCATTTGGACGCTCTGGAATTTTTCGTCTCTTCCTGACGTAAACGGTAAATAAGGGAAGAAATAAAAGAACAAATTTAAATTCCTGGCATTTCCTTAAATTCCTGGCTTGCTGTTAAATAGAAGAAGATTTCCTTATTCCAGTTCCAGTCTTACAACATCATCGAATTTTGCAAGAGTTGACGGTAAATTAACCATCATCGTATTTCAATTTCATTGGAGGGAACTACTGGGTAAAATTTTAGTTTAGCTACTTTTTGCTATTTTGAAGAGGGGTTGAGTTAGCCTAGGCCTATAAAAATCAAACTTTCAATAATGAATCCAGGGCCAGAAACCTACAGTGGAAAGGTATTTGGTAAATATATACCAAATCATATTATTGAGTTAAGAATAAAGTGAATACACCATCTGATGCCTTTTTTTATGCTGATTACAAATATGTAGGATAATCATTTCTATCAGAAATGATTTTCAGCCCCCCCTAACCTAACCCCCACCCCCATTTGTGCTAATATATATCCTGAATTGACATATTTAGGGGGGGGGGGCTAAAATTCATTTCCAACAGAAAGGATTGTTATAGGCTATTTGTAATCAGCATAAAAAAAGGCAACAAATGGTGCATTTCACTTTATTTGAAAATCAATAATATGATTTGGTATATTTTTACCTAGGCAATCATTTTGGTCAATATATACAAAATCATATTATTGAGTTAAGACTAAAGTGAATACATCATTCAATGCCTTTTTTTATGCTGATTATGAATATAATAAGCATTTCTATTGGAAATAAATTTCAGCCCCCCCCCCTATAAATGGCCATTCAGGGTTAGGTTAGGTATTGCCTATATAGATGGGGGGGGCTGAAATTCATTTCCCATTGAAATGCTTATTATATTCATAATAAGCATAAAAAAAGGCATCAAATAGTGTATTCACTTTAGTCCTAACTCAATAATATGATTTTGTATATATTGACCAATTGCTAAAATTCATTTCCAATAGAAATGATTATTATATTTGTAATCAGCATAAAAAAGGTATCAAATGGTAGATAGGCTAGGCCTATTCATTTTGGTAAATTTCTACCAAATCATATTATTGAGTTAGGAATAAAGTGAATACACCATTTGATGCCTTTTTTGGTCAATATATACCAAATCATATTATTGAGTTAGGACTAAAGTGAATACACCATTCGATGCCTTTTTTTATGCTGATTATGAATATAATAAGCATTTCTATCAGAAATGAATATCCGCCCCCCTCCCTATATAGGCTATACCTAACCTAACCCTGAATGGGCATATATAGGGGGGGGGGGGACTGAAATTCATTTCTGATAAAAAATGATTATTATATTTGTAATCAATAAAAAAAAGGCATCAAATGGTGTATTCACTTTAGTCCTAACTCAATAATATGATTTGGTATATATTGACCCCTTTTTTATGCTGATGACAAATATAATAATAATTTCTATTGGAAATGAATTTTAGCCCCCCCCCCTATATATGCCAATTCAGGGTTAGGTTAGGTTGTAGAAATATATACCCTGAATTGGCATATATAGGGGAGGGGGCTGAAATTCATTTCCAATAGAAATAATTACTATATTTGTAATCAGCATAAAAAAAAGGCATCAACTGGTATATTCACTTTATGCATAAGTCAATAATATGATTTGGTAGAAATTTACCTTCATTTTAGTTGTTACTCAATAATGTGATTTGGTAAATATTTGCTGGTTAGGTTAGGGGGGGGGGCTGAAATTCATTTCCAATAGAAATGATTATTAGCCTATATTTGTAATCAGCATAAAAAAAGGCACCAAATGGTGTATTCACTTTATTCCTAACTCAATAATATGATTTGGTAAATATTTACTGGGTAGGCTACTTCAAAGTACCTTCCTGGGACATAGGTCTACTTTAGTCTGTAGACTCATCCCTGAGAGTTTCCTAACCTAACTCATTTCCAAGATAGGAAACAGTAGTTAACTAGAATCTTGCCAAATTCAGAAAAATGCGTCTTCTAGTTTGTAGTTAAATCCTAGCCTACTAAAGTCATTGAAGTTATGTTGTCAAAACACCAAGGCAATGAAAAGCAGACTTGAACCAAAATTAAGAAAAAACATACAATTTTTTAGAGTTAAAATAAGTAAAGTTATGCCTCTTATGCCATTTTCTAAGCCTTAGAAATAGGAAAAGAGCACAGAAGCTTGAAAACATCTTCCAAGGGTATAAATTAATCTTCCATGGGCTCTGAACTCAGTCTGACTAATTGGCTTTATTGGCATTATGAGACTACATTGATGAGAAATGAGGTTGCAAAATAATGCAAACCATGAAAATTAGCAACATGTTGTGTATATTATGGGACTATATCCAGCCTTATTATGTAGGGGAAGGGGCAGCTAGGACAGATTTACAAGTAATAATCAAGATACTTGTATCTTGCAGTGGTCAAGATATTTGGAAAGAGCAATAAAATGTGAAATGAGTAATATGTTCATCTTTTAACTAATAAACTAGGCTAATTGAGGAAAGCAAAAACTCACTAGAAACACTATAATAATTAAGGAGAAATCCTATTTATTTCTTATTAAATGCTATTTCTAAATATGACAGTGACAACTGTGACAGATGCACCCCACCCCTTTCCCTAATGAGACCAGATGAATCCTAGGCTTTATTTTAGTTTTTTTTTTATTTCAATAGGGGAAAGGAAATTTGGTACTTGTGTATTATGGGCAACTCACTCAAGTTTATGCTGTGTAAAATTTGAGAACAAACTGGTTTCTTTATTATTTTTTTCAGCTTAGCACAAGAAAAAGACAAAGACAAGTGACAGAATATATGGGAAATATATAATTTGGGCTATATATCCACACATAAGGGGGGGGGGAGGGTTAAAGTATTTGGATAGTTTGAAGACAGAAAACAATTCTTTCTTGGTATGGCCACAAAAAAATACAGAATAATAGCGAGGTAGGCCTATCTGAAAATTTTGTTAACTAAAAAACAAAAAAAAAATCCCAGTATAAAGTAAATGTAATGTTTCATTTAAGTGTTTTTTTTCCTAGTGTTAAGTGTTTTTTTTTTTCAATGACCATTTTTCCAAGTATTAAGTACTATTATTAGGTTAATGTAAGTGTTTTATAATGATCACTGGTCAAAGTTTATGTTATTTGTGCCTTTCATTTATGTTATTTTGCTATGTTCATGGTTGGCTTTAAAATACACCTCAAAATCTATCTATCTAATATGCAGATTACTGCATGTAGACCCACTATACTTACCCCCCCCCCCTAATTTGCAAATATATAACCCAAAGTTATTTATAAAGTAACAAAAAAACTGGTGTGCTTTCGAATTTTACACAGCATAAACTTGCATGAGTGGCACATAATACACAAGTACCAAAATTCCTTCTCCCTACAGAATTTTTTTTTTCAAATTTTGAAAGCCTAATTGTCTGGGGGGGGGTATTTTCTGTGGGGGTAAACACCTAGAACCAACAATTGAGTAGCATAGTTCTGTTGAATTCCCTATTACCTTACTTTGCACTTTGGAGCAAATGCACTTTTGCACTTTCTATCAGTGTTGAGTTTTGACAGATGGCTTGAACAGCTTTTTTGAATGTCTACTTGTCAGTGCCAATATTTTCAGAAATTGACAAATGATTTGGGGGGGGGGGTTCTTATGAAGTAAGCTTATATGTCATAAGCATATCAGCTCTTTGTTGTCAGTAAACCAGTGTAGATAATTTCAGCTCTTAAAAATTCATCATAAGGCTTGTCTCTCATCCTAGATACTGCCTATTCAACAGTCTTTCCAAATATAATGGTTGCTACCATGATAATTGCACCCCCTCCTCTAATATCATGAGACATAACCCTAAGAAATTTATGAAACTTCATAATAAACCACAATTATAACAAAATTTTTACTTTATAATGTGCAAGAATTTTTTATGAATCATATTTTTCAGGGTCTCTTTCATCTTAATCTATATTTTTCTAGGTTTTGTGCATAGTGTTTTACATCTTGTGTATAACCTTTACCTACTCTTGTGGATTGCTTCTTTGAAACTAAACACTATAATAGCAAATAGTAGTACCATTTGGATTCCCATTCAACACTGCTGCCAAATACAATGGAGGCTGCCCTGACAATTGCATCCAAGCTCTGCTTTCATGAATGGGCCCATACATAACCATAGGTTGTATGCAAAGTTTGCTGATTGTGTTGCAATGGTAATAGAAGGGAGAAAATATATGAAATATACATACATAAAAAATCCAATACTTGTACTGTTGCCAAATTATAATAACAGCTTCATTGCTAGAGCCACTTCTCCCTTTAAATAGGTAATACTAAGTAGTACCTAGTCACACATTAAATAACAGTAATCTTTGTCACATGTTGTTTTGAACTCAGACTTGTATGAAGAACAGAAGTAATGATAGCATAAATTCATGGAAATAGAATTACAATAATTTTTATTTTTATTTTACCAGCCTCATATCTTTGGCAATATTTCATTCTGGCTACAAATATGTCAAAGACTGGCAGTTTTAAGCACTCTCGCTTTCTGCTTATTAGTATAACAATTGCAGGAAAAAATGTCCTGCACAGAGGCAGTTTTTAATTTTTTGCTTTTCTTAGTTTTGCAATGTTTTTTTTTAGCCAGAATTTTTAAGCTATCATGCTTGTCTCTTTGGAAATACTAACAAAATCTACTTGTAATTTATTTCTTGCTGAAGCCAGAGGGTCTGAGATACACACACTAGGAAACTCCAGTCAAACCCATACAACCTTCTTCCAATATAAATAACAACACTGCCATTCCATTATGCAAATAAAAAAAGGCTATTTTAAGACAGTAAAATTTAGATGAAACTAAGTGAATATTCTGGCTCTATATCTAAGTGGCTCTATATCTGGCTCTATTCAACAAGGCAAATAAATAGATATAAAATTAGACTTACAGTAAGATATATAACAATTAATGCTAAAACTAAGATTAAAACAGTCCAAATATTTTACTGTTATTCATTTTACATTTTGCTACAAGTCTAATTTTATGTTTATCTATATGCTTTGCTAAAAACAGCTCTTAGCTTTGAGTGCAATTGTTCATTTAGGTTTGTCTAAATTTCACTCTCTTAAAATAGCTCCTTGACTGTATTACCTTTTGTTATTTGTATCCCCCAATATACCAAAACCAATAATCTTAATGAGAAATGGGTCCTTTGAATAAATCTCTGTGTAGTTGTGTTTGGGAAGCATTCCCTTTAGTTACTTTTTAATGGAGGACTTAATAATGAAATTCCACATTGTTTACAACAAGAACTACTATAAGCATAGTTGTATATAAGCAAAGTTTCTGAAAAAGTATGTAGGACTATCTGAGGGTGGAAAGTTTGGAAGAACCCTTATGGTATTTTCCTCCATGGCTATAGAAATGATGGAGGATGTATGTTGTTTTATAAAATGGGAAAAAACTATACTAACAAAAAGAAAATTTTTGTTGTGTGTAACTTATTTATTTAATTATATTTATGCTTAGCTATTGCTAATTTCCACTTTTATCCTCATAAAGATGGAATTGTACATTTTGGGAACATTTCCCAAAGAGTCTCTTGTCTTAGAAAGAAATAAGTAAATTGCACCTTATGAATTTTATTGGTATAGGAAAAATTTATTTTTATTTTCTTTTATAGTTGCATAACCCAATGAGATGAATGGGAAAACAGTTATCCTAAAGACCATTGAAAATAAAGTTTTTCCTGCATATGCAGCCCAAGTCTTAGATCCACACACAGTCGTTATTGCTGGAGGTGGTCCAGGCAACACTGGCACCTTCAATGGTCTGGTAAGTTGTTTCAAATGTTTTCTTCTAACTAAAATCTGATATATGCTTTGTCACAATCTTTGAAACCCTTATGCCTCCAAGTTTTCTGAACCAACTTTTAAGTTAATGTGATATGGGGGCTATACAGATAATAACTAATTTCAGCCTAGAAGGGCAAGGGGTAAGCCTAATGCTGCCTTTCTTTTGGTTGACAATAATCTGCATACAATAGCAAAAAGATTGGGCTGCCCCTATTTTTTTTTTACTGTGAATGCTTGAAAATGCTTCTTGCAATAATATTTGTTGAAAAAACAAAGAAGCTTGTTTTTCTTGGATAGAATGGATTGTTTTCACTGAATATCATTAAATGATGTTAAAAAATAGCCAAAACTGAATGGAAATAAAATTCAACCCATGAAAATTCTACCAAAGCAAAATTTAGTATGCACAAAATTAAAATCAAGAAAACTCAACAAGGCAATCCAGACAGCATTCAACCATGCAAAGGTCAACTTAGCAAAGTCTTCCTGAAAAACCATCCAAGGGCAATTCAACCCAGGTAAAACTGTATTCACATTAAGTTTAATCTACACTTTAGTCAACTTAGCAAAAGTCCTGAAGGCAGTGCCTTAATCCTGAATTATACATTATAGTCTTTAATAATTAACTTCCAGAAATTCACATGTCTCTATTCCTATCTGCCTATTTTCACTCACTAGTTATCTGCAGCAGGATAGTATTCTAAGAAATTACTGACAAACTTTTGTATTGAAGAGTTTATTTTAATTTTTCTTTGGAGTGAGACAAAATTTCTTAAGTGTCAGTAATCAATTCCAGCAGAAAGCACTAAGCACACTAAGAGATTAATTCTTAAGTAAGGTGTGCCTTGGTATTGAAAACTTTTTTTGGCATTTTATTTGAATAGAGCAGTGGTGTCAATTGTGGGGGGATCTTTATTTTGAACATCAATAACAGCATTCCTATATACCCTAGTATCTTGTATCAATCCTGCCAGTATTTGGTTTACAACAACATAATCAATAGCCTAAGGTTAGCTGTCTTACCATCATGTGAATACAATGTTAACTTATGGGCCATTTTATGACCAAACACTTTTATTTTATAACTAGATTGTTATACTTACAAAATTGCAACAGTCTGTAACCATTACTATTTTTTTCCTACATTAAATTTACCCAGGCTTGGATACCATCTACCAACCTGGGTGTCAAAATCTAATAAAATGCAATATTTACCTGTAACCCCCTCCATTTGTTCCTATAGCTTTAGGCCAAAGTGAAATTCATCTGAGTAACTACAATCTCTGTCAGTTGGTTCTACAGGGGCTTATGCTACTATGACTGATACCCTGCTCTTTAGTCATAAAATGAGCAACTAACATTCTGTTATTGAAACCTTCCCAACCAAAACAAGACTTAGCAGCTTCCTAAAAAGATATTTATAGTAGGCCTAGAAATGAACCAGTGACCTTTAGATATTTAGTCTAACACTCTCCCAACTGGGATATTCCATTCAATGTTTATATATTATTTTAATGACACATTGTATTTATTAACATTGACCATTGAATTTGATTGTATGGGTTTAAAAGTAGGGGGCACTGCTACTAATTTCTCTCAGTATCATACTAGTCATTTTCTCAGTGCACAAGTCCCTCCTCTGCTCAACTAGGCTTAAACCATTTCCCCTAATCTGCCATGCCGTGTTTTTAACTTTAATCATTAATACACAATCTTCTACTCTGAAAACTATTTTCCTTAAATTATTCCTTCCATCTTCACCATTATCGAATTTTAGACTCTAGTTTGATATTTAATTCTTCCTGGAAAATTTCTGCCAGAAACTCATCATGGAGTCTACCATTGTCATAGCTTTCCAGATGGTAGTTACCCTTCTGAAATTTCAGCTTAAATCAACCTTTGACACTACTAGATAGTTATCTTTACTTTTAACGTCAATAACAGAATTCCTATATAGCCTAGTATCTTGTATTGATCCTGCCAGTTTTTTATTTACAATAATATAGGGAGTAAGATCGGCTGTCTTACTATCATGTGAATGCCATGTTAACCCTTTGATGCCTGAATATTGAAAAAAGAGAGGAAAAAATTCCGCGCCTGTTTCTGTGCTTTATTTAAGGTCATTCCGCAACGAAAATGCCAAGAAAAAATTTTTATTGATGAAAGTGAAGAAACTACTGAATGGTTCCCACAGGCAACATCTGGCAGTAACAGCACATAGTCACACATCGTCTAGCTAGTGTCGTAAGATAGGAAACAGTTTCTATTTGACGTGAAACACAAAGCCACTTTGCACTTCATACACTTCACCTTGGAGTGGGCTTGAACACAAGCTCGGCACCTCTGCTTGCTGTCTGTCCAAGCTGGAAAGTGCTCCTGGCCGTCGAGTCTCGTCAAGTCTGGTGAGCGGCAACTATACTTTCTTTTCTTTTGGGATAGATCTTCGTTGAATGATCTACCTCTCTTAGGTGTTGCTGAGGATGCGCCAGACAGTAAGGCGCGTGCAACGTCCGTTTTGAACTGCAGCAAGTTCATGCGTGTTTGTCCAGTAGGAAGACACCTGCGATATAGGATCCACCCATTTACAATGGAAAGGTCAAACAAGAAAAAGAAAATTTGCATGTACCACTTGTTTCGAGACTTGAAGTCAATTCTGTACAGCTCTATCAGCTAATCGGCAAGATCAACGCCACCCATAAAGCGATTGTATTCCTTCACGCAATGTGGTCTCTTCACTTCTATATATTCTTTTCGCTTGCTATCCCACCTCTCACAGGTATCTTCAGGATTCACAGCTGCATAGGTTGATATCAAGTGAACCGGCCTATTATCATACCACTTGACCACTACAACATTTAACTGCGTTTCCACCCGCCAGTCATACGAGCCTCTTCCTTGCGCTTTCATTTTGCTATCTAGTTCCAAAGCGCAGCCTTTAAAGCTGTTTACTCTAACTGTAGCCAGTGTAAGTATACCCTGATCATTTAGGGTCTGGGCCAGGTCTAGTGACGAAAACCAGTTGTCATAAAAGAGTTTGTAGTTCATCTGGTTTGGAATACTCCTCACAAGTCGAAGGAAAAAATCAGCACCAACCCCCAAATCGCTTGTATAAAGTGATCCCTTGACAGTGTACATTCCAAAATCATACACAAATCCGCTTATTCCCGCTCTGGAGATGAACCTATATCCCCACTTATGTGATTTTTTCGGATTGTACTGCTTCAGCGATATTTGCTGCTTCATCGGAACTATTTGCTCATCAATGACCTGGTGTTCTTCTGGGTGTATCTTCATGAAGTTGGCTCGAACCTTTTCTATCAAGGGACGAATTTAATGAATCTTGTCATAACCAGGGTCTCCCTGAGGCTTGTGCAATACATTGTCATTGAAATGCAAATACTTCTTTATCAGTTCAAATCTGTCACGTGACATAGCATCGGCTATCACGGAGGTACGAGCTTCGTTTGACCAGTAGCTGCGATAGGAGGGCATTTTCACTATTCCTGTAAACGCAAGGACTCACAGAAAACGCTCAATGTCAGCCGAAGAAACACCTAACTGCTTTCCATCTTTCTGAATTGCATATACAGTCGTCTGATCGCGTATGTTGTTTACTACTTCTTTATTGAAAAACAACCTGACATATTCCAATGGGGTCTTGTCGCTCATTTCTTGGTAATCTCGAAGTTAATGTTGCCACAGACCGTCTGATAGGACAAAATCTACTTTCCTCCAAGTAATGTCTCGTCGTCTCATTGGTTTGGAAGTAGGAATACTTGGGGCTTGTTGTGGTCGGGTTTCTTCACATCCATTAGCTTGAGACTCATCCTGACTGTCACAGTCGTTGGCCTCAATTCAGCCGGTTTCTAATTCAGCTTCGAACAGTTCTTCTAAAATTCGTCAGGAGGAACATACTGCGGATCAGATGGGTTATTATTTTCACTTGGCAGGTCTTCCAGGTCAGAAGTATCATCTGGACAAAGAACAAAATTCATAGCTTGTGCCAATGAAATTGGGCGTAAACATAGTTTCTTCATAATTGTAGAGTACTCATGTTCCACTGTTTTTGCTGCAGTGAATGTAGATTCGTCCATTGCAACCCTAGAAAAGACATATTGGTTGGAAAACTTAGTCAATCTTACTAGTTGTATCTACTAGAAGTTTCGTAATTTAGCTAAATAAAATTCATTATTTTACTATTGACAATGACAGCCCCAAGCTCAAGCTGTTCTGGATTGTTCCTCAGAGGTACAGATCCTATTTCTCATGGTCGAACCATCCGAAATTATAAGATAGTGGCGTAAAAACAGTTGCTACGGGATATATTAGCATGATCACACTCTATATACGTTCAGTCGCCTAAAATGTTCCCATTTCTGACGAATGGTTCCTCTAGGAACCACGATTCTTAAGGCCCCTCCCTTCCCTTAATTTTCACACTATTGATGCAAACGACACTCCATTTGAACTGTCAGACCCCTCTCTACCAGGCCAGGGAAATAAAAACTCTAGAACAAATCACTACGTTATCAATTACAAAAATACAGGCCCACCTTTCTGAAAAATCCAAGGAGGCAAAAAGTACTTACTTCGACCGTGATTATCTCACCCAAAGGCGGACGATCATAAACTGAGAAAAATACCGGGAATAGAGCTCGTTGACTATCACACAATGGTAGCAACCCCAATGGGCTAGCTTTTGTAGTTTTGATAATAAAAACTTTTGAAATTTGTGGTTCCTGAGGGAACCATCAGGCATCAAAGGATTAACTAACGGGTCATTTTACAACCAAACACTGTATTGGTTATAAATAGATTTTTATAGCTACAAAATTGCAGCAGTCTGTAACCGTTACTGTTTACTTTTCCTACACCAAATTTACCTAGGCTTGGATACCATCTGTCCCTAGTTCTTCTGACTTGGGCATCAAAATCTCCTAATAAAAACACTATATTTCTACTGTTGACCCTGTCTATTTATTCCTGTAGCTGTAAGTAAAATTCATCTGAGTCAATACTATCTCTGTCAGTCGAACAAATACAGAACTTGGGGAGCACCAGCACCAAATAATAGAGGGAAACTAGCGGGATATTTGGTTATTTTTTCCATAAAAAAGGGAACAAAGTTTTTTTTTTCATACAGTGTTGAATGAGAGACAAAGAAGAAACAGTATCGAAAATGGCCCAAGGAGGGTGGAATCTGGATGGGAAATGTCATCGGAAAATGTGTTCTGTGCAAGTGTTTGTTGTTGTATTCTTTCACAACATACCTCTCCTGTACTCAAAAGTTTCTAACCTATCTTTCTTTAGAAGAAGATAATATCGAACTTTACCTTCTTTGAAAATTATTTGCATGACTCTTTTTTGTATAGATTCAAATTTATCTGGCTCTTCCCTGGAGATGTAATGATGCCTAACTGGAGAAATATATTCGAGAAGAGGGTAAACAAAGAAAGTATAAATCCTTAAAGAGTAGAAAAGGGGTATTCCAAATTTATTTAGAAACTTGAGGAGAGGGGGAATGATGTTGGAGCTTTATGGTTGATATTTCTAAAACTGATGGGCTACCCAACTTTAAATTAGAAGAAATCATGACGCCAAGTAATTTAAAGGAGTACACACAAATTTCAGGAGATAGGATTAAGGAAATCGGATGGGGATTTAAGGAAACCGGATGGGGATTTAAGGGAACACATTAGTATTATCATGAATTTAGGGGGACTTAGATTAATATTCCAGAACGAGGCATCTTGTGCAATGTCATTGATGATGCTCATATCGTCACTCATTCTTTAGCAAGTTTCAACGACCGTAAGGTTATCGACAATTTTCTATATGTCATGAAATTCGTTAGCCAGGCTGTTAATCATGACTAAGAAAAAAGGGGGCCTAGGATTGTACCTTGGGGTACTCCACTGTCGACAAAGAGAGGATTGGAATAATGATCCAGGTATTTAACTACTTGTGATCTGTTTGATAAGGGGCAACCAAATTTACCAGGGAAGAATTAATCAGTAACAAGTTGTCCACCTAATTCATTGTAATTACAATTTTCTTGTATTTCTGGATTGTCAAATTTTGACTGGTAATTCTAATTTCTAGATATTGCTTGATAGTAGTATTTGACATTTTTGGATAGAATGTGTGTGAGAGTGTAGTACATTTTAATTTCTAGGCATTTCTTGATAACTATAGTATATTTCTAGGCATTCTTGAGAATCGAGCATGATGGTTATTCTGGCTACTCAGTTCTTGATGGCACTTTTTCGACAACAGAGCAAGCAGATACTATGGCCATACATGAACAAGACAACGAAAAATTCATTGCTGTTGGACTAAGCAAACAATGTGTGATTTGTAAAATTTCTAGAAGGAGGAAACAAGGTATGAATAAAAAGGCAAAAAGTTTTACGTAGGTACCATATTATAATAGGGCCTTTTATAGCCTAATAATTGGACCTTTTTATTATGATATGGTCTTTTTATTATAACTGGACCTTTTTATTATAATAGGACCTTTTTACTATAATTGGACTCTTTTATTATAATTGACCTTTTTTACCATAATCGGGCCTTTTATTATAATAGGGCCTTTTTGTTCGGGCCTTTTTATTATAATAGGTCCTTTTTATTCTATTTGGGTCTTTTTGTTACAATAGGGCATTTTTATTATATATGGAGCTTTTCATTATAATAGGTCTTTCTTATTATAATCAGACGTTTTTATTACAATAGGGCCTTTTGTTGTAATAGGGCCTTTTTGTTATAATTGGGCCTTTTTATTATAATAGGGCCTTTTCGTTATAATAGGGTCTTTTTATTATAATAGGGCCTTTTCATTATAATTGGGTCTTTTTAATATAATAGGACCTTTTTATTATGATTTAACTGGCTTTTTAATAAATTAATAATAAGGTCATTGCTTGGAAATTTTGCCAAGGGTGACAATTTTCTAATGAAAAGATGTGACGATAATAGGTTATAAATACGGTAATAAGTAATAATGATGGTTAAGGAACTTCGAAAATTTAAATATTTTTCTAGATAATAGTGTCTTCATTAAAGTTTTCTTTTTCTCCGTGCAAGTTTTCGGTATGTTATTTTTCCAGAATCTTGCGATTTGAATGTTTCAACGTAAGGCGACAGTTTACCTATTATTCATAGCTGAGATTTGGATTTATCCATCTACTAAATTGAATTTTTGAAATTCTCTTTATTTTTATTTTAGATTGAAAAATAAGTTGAAACATGGGAAAATAGGGAAGTCTTACTATCTTTTTATAAAGCAAGTTTGTATCATTCTCTAAGAAAAATTCTAAGTAATATCAAAATTCTTGGTCGGTTCATGAATAGCCCTGAAATTAATGAATCTGATGATATATCGACCTTTCGTCGCAAGTCTGCAGACTTGTCGGAAAATTCATCACAGGAAACACACCCGGTCTTTCAATATTGTATCATACTGCTGTTGCTCTTCATATTTCTTATGGCTGTGTCCTCTGGTCTAGTAATTTTTATCCAAATTTTAAAAGAGTGCAGCTTCTTCGTCGTCTTCTCATTGTTTGGACAACCTGAAATGCTGCGCTTTTTGCAATGTTTGGGCAATGTGAAGATAGGCTTGGCTAAAAAAAGCGTTACGGGAGTAGTAGTCTGGTTTCTCACAGTAACGTCATCTAGAGAATGTGACTGGTGCTGCGTTGTGTTTTAAGAAATCACGAATGCTAAACATTGGTCAGATTTGAGATGATCAAGCTGTTATTTTTGTCTATCGATTTTAGTAAGATTCATGTCCTGCTTTTTATGCTGATTCTTTTTCGTGCAAATCGTTCAGTCCACAGGTATGTAACAAGAGGGGTGGATAATTTTACTGTTGAGCGTCGAGACACCACATGTGCAAGTTTTGGAATTAGATATTTAATTCTAGCTATTTAAAGTGGTGTATTGTCCTTTTGGGCCAACCATCTAGGGCTAAACAGTAAGCAGGTCTACGCGATTGGGGTGGGCGGATGTCGCAAAGAAAGATTTAAGGGAAATATGAACTTCCTGGAAGAGTGTAAAGAGGGAGGCCTTAAATAGATTAGGATGGAGGTGGAGTGTACGTAGCTGTGTTGGCCTCAGCTTGCTTGGGGCTGCGGTGAGTTGTTTGTAGTAGTAGTATCAGCTTGCACTCGGGAGGCTGAACGCGTTGGGTCATTTAAAGTAAAAGTTAAAAAATATTATCGGGAAATGGGAAATATTTTTTCTTTTACATTTTGGTATTATTGGTCAACTGAGAGAGAGTGTGCTGTTGTCCTTTTTCTTAAACAAACTTATTAAAGGTTGAGAATCAGAAACTAAAATTGCTGGCATAAAAAAAAAGAGAAAATAGCAAAAACCCGAAGTATTGCTCCCAGAACACACAAAATCAAACGAAAGAATAAATGAAAGGACTCTGCTCAGCTTTCTGGATAAATATTTTTTTTTTTGCACGAGGCATTTCCATGACATGATGTCTGTCATTGCATGATGCAATTCTTTCTATCGATCATTTTTGAACACAAATGCGACTTAACAAATTTGAAATGCTGCAAAATCATTGCAAGACTTTGTTCGATCCTATGCGGTTGCTATTTCTTGCATAATTAGGCATTTGTAATTGATCAATTGGCAAGTGATTAAATAATTGGCCAAACGCAGAAACGCAAAAGAGGTCTAAATCAAATGTGAAGAGTAAATTTTCCTCAGCTGTTGTTGTTGCTGCAGTTTCTGGCCTGAAAAGGTGCATTGCAATGCGAGTAAACAACATTTATGATATTGATAATAAAACATACCTGATCAAATTAAATAGACAAAGCAGCTCTTCAGATGTTTACAATGGACAAAATTGCTTCACAAAGAGAGAAAGACCTTTTGAAAAGTTTAAAAGATCAAGATGTGTCTAGGAACCTACCAGGAAAAGTTAAAATATTTGCTCAAAACTTGAATGAAATGAAAAAGTAAAGAATCCCAATGTGACACGAAAAAAGTAGAATTTCAGATAATTTTAAGATTATCGAATGTTCCAAGATAAAAAGTGCGCGTATGTGTACTTTTCGTTATTCCGAGAAATTGTGACTCAAAGTTCACTGGGGTGTGCACCCATTTTGGGCTAACGTTTGTTCTACATTTGTCTTTTCCATTGACTCTCAACGGTTGAATGATATAAAATGGGGCTTACGTCACTTTTAATTGTTAACCGCACTGTTAGCTGTCTAGCGACGACACCACATAAAAGAACTGTTCAAATGCCAATTCGTGGTAGTTGATACATCAGAAAAATACAAGTAAATTGACTAGTGGTTTTGATTTTAACTTATCAACTATCTGGCCGTAAGTACAGGTAGAGGAGAAAAAAGGCCGCTCGGATACACACTCACCAAGGCCTACCGGCGTGTGGACACGTCCCGGGGGATACAAACCTTCTCACAGCAATGGGATAAATTGCATGGTGAGGCAGAATACCATCATGGGAGGATCCTCCATAAGAGGAAAATTCCGACTGAGCTTAGGATTGAGATTTTGGACAGCAGCCTATACAAAAGACTACCCTGACCTGTGAAGATACATGCAAGACAGGGGACCTTGCGATTACGCAAATTGTCAATTTTTACATGCAGGATTTATCATTGGGAAAGGTGTGAATGTTTGATCCTGGATGTGTCCGTAAAGGCTAAGGGTATTAAGGCAAAATTTCGGGAAATGTCAAGGGTTCTGTTGAGTTAAATCAAACGAAAGTGTCTGTATCCAATTTATCAAAAAGGCGTATCTGCAATAGTTTAGGAACAGCTAAGGGTATTAACTTGAAACTTACAGGGCCGCTACTGCTACTATTGCAGCTGCAAATGAGACTCATTGCAACTGCAAATTGTCTATTTCCAACAGCAACTGTGATTGCGACTGCTTTCAACTGCTATTACATCTACTTGTGACTACTTTCAGAGACTGTCGAGGGGGGGGGGAAGATGTTGAACTTTGAAACTTTAATATTGAAAGAAAAACTTAGCTTTGATGTTTTGATACTTTGAGGAAACTTTGATGTTGAAATGGTGAATGTTGAAAAACTTGAAACTTTGACTGTAAAAAACAAAGAAAAATTAATAAAAAAATCTAAATGAAGTTTTTTTCAAAGAAAAGTAAAGAGCTTTACTAAACTTAAGACGTTATATGTTGAAGACACACATAGTTTTCAATAAAACGGGATTGACGCAGTAGACTTTAGACTTTTACAGTTAGGGAAGGAGCAAGGAGGCGGTTGCCAAACTATTGTATGTACTGATTTTTGTTCGTTTTAAGTTTGATTTGAATAATCAATTTAAGTTATACTAGTTTTAAGATTTATTTATTCATTTACATTGGTAACTGTTGAATGTTTGTTTGCTATGATTGTTTATGAAATGTTAGTTCTTTTTGCGTTTCATTTATTCTTTAATAGTAATTTCTGGTGGTTTTGAGTTTAAATTAATATATGAATTTATTTCTGCTCATTTTAAGTTTAATATGACTCTTTGTTTTTCATTGAAAAATATCTTTTTTGGAAAGTTTTTTTTATTTATTCCTAAGAAATATCTATGGATCTCAAACCAATAAAATTTATAAATACGGCTATGACGTCCGCGGCAAGCGACGCAACCCCCGGATTGGTGTGAATTTTGAGAAGTAAGTACGCCAACCGTGCTACGGGGCTCCTTGCAGGTGATACAACATCGAATATGGTAACGAAGAAAAAAATCAACAAGCCATACAGTGGCGAAATTTCGTCAAAATCCTGGAGGGGGGGGGGCAAAATTGGAGCTACTTTTCCTAAATCAAGTAAAATGATAGTGATATATGAGCCATATAGAACCATAAGGGCAAATATATACTAAGGAAAACTGACCTGTTCCTCTGGATGATTGAATTATGCAGGCTAATCTTAGTTTTGTCACGATTTTTTACAAAAACGAAATTTCGGCGGGGGGGGGGCAAGCTGAGGTCTGGAGGGGGCAGTTGCCCCACCGCCCCATTGCAAATTATGCCCCTGAAGCCATATATTTGGGAATAATAGTCATAAAGCAAGCAAAATCAAGACTAACGATTGGTAGTTGGAACGTCAGATCTGTCAAACAAAAAGCCACTCAACCTCTCCTTGTCCATGACATGGAGAAGTACAGCATTCATATATTATATGTTTCCGAGACCAGAATCTCCAATTCTGGCTCCACAGTAATCACAGTCCCCAAAACGCAACAGTAGTTCCACCTTTTCTACTAAGGAATAGACGATAGCTCAATGGCGTTAGTTTCATTATGAACCAAAGAAGCAGAAACGCATTTCTTGAGGGGGAACCTGTTTCTCCCAGACTGGTCAGGATTAGGCTGAAAGGAAACCGTGCAAATATGTCCATTCTCTTCACATACGCCCCTACTTGTGATGCTACCGTTACCGCTAAGGATGAATTCTATGCGGATTTGCAACAAGTGTCCTCTTCAGTTGCTGCATGAGACTACCTGATTCCGGCTGGCGACATCAACGCGAGAGCTGCGTCTCATAGCAACACTCATATCCTTGGGAAGTTTGGACCGGGAATATGAATTAAGGAAATGTGAAGTGAAGGCCATGGATAGAATAGCTGAAGATCTAGAAGATGCAGCCAAGTGGCACAATAGCAAAACATTGTATTTGCATGTTGAAAATTGAGAGGGAGTAGTCAATCGGGACTTGTCAAAAAGTAATAAAGCCCTAGGTGCTGAATTCATTACTGAAGATTCTGAATATGATTTTTGAAAAAGGGAAAATACGTAGTGATTATAAAAAGGGAGACTTTAAAAAGATTGGGATAGAGGATGAGTGTGCGTAGCTTTGGCCTCGGGGGGCTTGGTGCTGCAGGGAGTTATTACTAGTAGTTGTAGTAGTATGCCTCTGGATATGACCCGCGCAGTTTTTTTTTTCTATTGTGTATTACAATAAAAATCTTTTTTCCTTAAAATTAATCAAAATAATTTTTACAATTACAGGGGGACCCCCCCCCCCATATTCCCCTGGATAATTTCGGATATTGATTAGAAGAGAAATTGAAAGTTCTACTCACCTGTTTAAGTCAGAGGCAATGCTATAGCGTTGCATATAGTAAAGAGCCATAAGGGTTCAACGTATTGTTATTGATTTTATTTATTTTTTCCCGAAGTCACTTCAAACGGAAGGGGTGGTCGTATAAACTTTGGAGGGAGCTCATTCAATTAAAAATTGAAAGTTTCTGTACCCTTTATAAGATTCAAAAGGGATCAGGGGGCAGCCAGCCTTCTCCGACGCCCTTTTTTACCGTAGTTAGGGAGGGTGCAGCAAACTCAAAGGGTGTATTTTATTGCCAAAATATCCTAACTCTCATTGAGCCTTCAGGTAAATACAGAATTAGTTCTAAGGAAGGGGCGGAGAGGGGATGTAGAAATTGATATTTAATCCCTCTTGATTTCTGGGAATATTTCTTTTTTGTGTTGTTATTATGAAAGTAAAAAGTAACAGTGAGCCCCAAAATTAGCAGAATTTATTCTGTATAGGAGGGGCCCTTCCTCATCCCCAACCCCTCCTCATGGTTGTAGAAACTTCGGAGGATGCTCACTCAATCGGAAACTGAGAGTTCCTGTCTCTTTTTATAAGTCAACAGTGATTGGAGACCAACCAGCCCCTACCCTGAAACTGTTTTGATATATCATCCTTTTGTTATCCCTTAGGACATTTGATTGACAATTCGATGTACCTATTTTGTACTTTCTCTGCGACTGCTTAGTTTTGCGTTTAGGGGTATTATATGGGGGGATTTTTCGAAGGATGGACGCTGCGTCCCCATAACTTCATGCTAAATTTCTTGTAATTTTCGCTTTTGTGGGCTCAGAGCTATTAATATCAATACCATGTAGCACTGACATACTATCGGTTCCAGGTATTATAAAATACAAGAGTGAAACAGAATAAGCGGCTATAAATACGTCAAACACGACCTTTAGATTTGATAGTGAAGTTATGCTCTTAGTCAAGTTGGTCTCTGAACCGCTCGTATATTTAAGAGCTTAAATAGGTATAGTATCGTAATAAAATATAAGGGTGGGAAAGAATAAGCGAACATAAAACAACAGATTCGACCTCTAAGCTAGACAGTGATGATAAAGCAAACAGTAGTAGAATTTCTCGAAGAAGTTTCATTTCTTGTAATGATTAAAGTAAAAAAAAGTTTTTTTTTAACTGAAAATGAGGAGCAACATTAAAACTCAAAACGAATAGAAATCATTCCGTATACGAAGGGGTTGCCTCCCTCCCCAATATCTTGCTCTTTACGCTAAAGCTTTTAATACTTTTAAAAAGGCTTCATGTTCTAATTAAACGGCCGTGGGTTTGAGGAGCTGTTCTTTTAAATTGGGACAAACAGTCAAACTTTAGCGGAAATAGCGAGGTATTGAGGAGGAGAAAAACCCCTTCATATACGGAATAATTTCTGTTCGTTTTGAGTTTTAATGTTGCTCCTTACTTTCAGTTAAAAAACTTTTTTATATTTTGTTTCTGATCATTTTTCAAATAATACTGGTAAATCTGGCACACCCTTCAGGAAAAATACCCCTCACGGGAAACTCCTCTGAGGAAATTCTTTCCCCACGTGAAATACACCCCCTCTTAAAATTCCTAGGACAGTTCCATCCTCGCTGAAAATCACCCCCCCCCCCAGTAAAATTTCTTGCTGACGGTTCACCCTGAAAAATTCTCCTTAACATACTTTCATTTGAAAAAGACTTTAATTTCTAATCTTTTTCTCGATCACTCAGGAATCCTCCCCCCCATCCTTCCGTGGACATTTTTTCGGAAATCCCAACACGCTGAAAATACTCACGGATAATTCCCCCGGAACGTCTCTAAATGCAACATTGAGTTGGGAAAGAGATAGTAAGACAAATAAAAAGAATTTCGCATAAGAATTCTGTCAAATCCCCCCAGTGTAAAATTTCACACGGAAAATTCTGCCTATGGAAACCCACCCCAAGCGCAAAATCCCTTTCCCCGAAAAATGTCTCTATACTTCCCAATATCAAATACTATATGTGAGCAATGGGTAAATATCCTAGCTTACTGGCCTCTCCCCATGGACCGTGGGGGTCATGTTATTCCTAAAGACAAAGTTATTGGAACTTTAAATTTTGCTGAATAAAATGACTGTCTCAAAATTTTAATCGGATAACTTTGGGGAAAAGGGGCGTGGGAGGGGGCTAGTTGCCTTCAAGTTTTTTTTATCAATTAAAAAGGGCACTAGAACTTTTAATTTCCGTTCAAAGACCCTCTTTCCCGATCTTTTAGGACTATTATTTCGATACGATTACCCCTTGGAAAAAAAACGAATAAACGCACATCCGTGATGTCCTTCTGGCACAAGATGCAAAATTCCACATTTTTGTATATATGAGCTTTAAACTTCTACAGTAGAATTCTCTGATATGTTGAACCTGATAGTGTGATTTTCATTAAGATTCTTTGACTTTAAGGGGGTGTACCCCTCCCCCGTTTTTTCAAAACTCAGGCAAATTTGCTTAGGCTCGTAACTTTTGATGGGCAACATTAAAATTGATGAATCTTATATATTTGGGATCTGCATAATAAGCTGATTCTTTTGACGTATCTTTTATAATCAAAATTCCGTTTTTTAAGTTTCGGTTTCTATTGAGCCGAGTCGCTCCTTACTTAACGAACTGTTTGATATTAATGCATCGAACATGTGGTGATAAGAAATGGATTTTTTTTTCTTTTGGGTTTTGATGTGAAGAATGTTTTTAAGTACTCATTAGAATAAACAGACTTTTTCAATACCTTTTAGAATAAACTTAGTTAAATTGACTTTTAAGAAATTATTTGCTGTCCAATGGCAAAACTAATTTTTGGTTTTGTGGATTCTTGTTTTTCTAGTATTTAAAAACGTTTATAATGCAAATTTTGAGGAAACTCCCGTGTAGATATGAATGATTGTTAATAGTCAGTAAAATGCATTTACTCTAAAGCCATAGAAACTGCAAAGATTGGACTTGGTCAGGTTGGTTTCCGAAAGGCTTTCCATAAAGCGTTTTTTTTTTCTTTCTATGAGAAGCGGACTCTTTGGCCAATGGAATTGAAGACATCCCTCCCATAGAATACTCTGCTGTGACACTGAGTTCTGAAGTGGTCTGGTGAGTTTTAAAGCTTTATTAAATGACTTCTTCAAGCATAGAGCTCCTAGTCTTGGTAGATTATGATTTCTATAATTTTTCTTATATTTTCTCGTATTGTTCCTTTTGCTTATTAAATAAAAAAACACGTTTTTTTTAACTGAAAGTAAGGAGCGACATTAAAACTTAAAACGAACAGAAATTATTCCGTATATGAAACGGGCTGTCCCATCCTCAACACTCCGCTCTTTACGCTAAAGTTTTTGATTGTTTTAAAAGTAGAGTTGTGACAAAGAGAGGTTTTGAATTTGGGTCGCCGTGCATGAATAATTAAAACGAAATTTGCATGTTAATTTTGCAAAAATTTTGCAAAATAAAAACAACACAGAAATTGGTCGATAGTTAGCCATATTTCTGTACTTAAAAATTTCTCTTTATAATTACTTTTTAACTTACTGAGAAATTCGTACTTTACAGAAAGGGCTGAAGATAGTGTCAGAGGTAGGACTTATTATACACTTGCAACACAAAGAAAATTAAACCCCTTGTTAAATAGACTATCACTTGAACTAAGTTAAACTTTTTAATCCGTGTTATTCGAAGTTACTTTTTGTTCTATCTTAAGTTTTACTCCTGTGAGAATGGTTTTGTTCATGAGCTGACTATTGCCTGTTCCCGGATCATTGTCTGAATTTATATACAACCTGAATTTAGGAAGAGAGACAGACGGCTTCAACGGAAATTTTACGAACCTAACCCGCATTTTCTTTGTTTCATTTAACAGTTGAGTCATTGTCAATTCAGCAGGCGACACACGGAGGCAAAGGTGAAATATGTGGTGAAAGAAAGGTGAAAAAAACAACAACAAAACGCCACGATGTTTGGCTCCACTTCCACGGAAAAATTCCCCTCCCCACGGAATTATCCTCTGGACAATTCAATTCGGGCGAAAACTTGCCCCGGACAATTACCCTTACATTGTTTACACGTAAAATCCACACAAAGGAATTCTGGCAAATTCCCCCAGTATAAAATTTCCCCTGAGAAGTTCACCCCCTGGAAACTTCCCTCTCCATAAATAAGTCTACCTATGTAAAATCCCCCCGGGAGGAAATTTATCCTCCCCTCTCCACCCTAAATAGGTATGTATACTTCCCAATAACAAATACTATACGTAAACAATGGGCAAATTTTTATAACTTAAAAACCTTTCCCCAGAGGCTGTGGAAGGGGGCCTATTTACCCTCCAATTTTTTTGGTCACGTAAAAAGGGCACTAGAACTTTTTATTTCCGTTATAATGAGCCCTCTCCCGGCGTTCTTGGCCCACTGGGTCGATACGATCACCCCTGGGAAAAACAAAAACAAACACACACAAAAAAAAAACAAATAAACACGTATCCGTGATCTTTCTTCTGGAAAAAATTACGAAATTCCAAATTTTTGCATATAAGAGCTTGGAACCTCTACAATAGGGTTCTTTGATACGCCGGATCTGATGATTTGATTTCATTAAAATTCTATTACTTCTAGGGGATCTTTCGCCCTTTTTTCAAAAATCAAACACATTTTCTGAGACTCCTAACTTTTGATAGGGAAGACTAAACTTAATCAAACGTATATATTTGGAATCAGTATAATAAATCGATTCTTTTGATATATCTATTTGTATTAAAATTCCTTTTTTAGAGTTTCGGTTACTATTAAGCAGGATCGCTCCTTACTAACAATTCGTTAGTAACCACGGACTGTTTGATTCGTACCTATTATGGTTCCAACACAATATAATTATCAAACCGGAGGATTAATCTCAATCGGAAACAGTTGAGCACACCCCTCCTGCTCTCCATAAAAAAGGTACTCGTGACTCCCTGGGATCCACTTACAGTTTTGCAAAAAAAGATCAGACCAGAATTTACTTGATTAAGCATAATTTTGCCTGAAGAATTCAGTGTCCAATAATTAACGTTAAATTTAGTGTTTAGAAAATCAGTTTAATGTTTAAACACAGTAATTTCGAATATCTGTGGAAGTTTTTGCATCCCACAATTGAGGGCAGAAATAAACATACATGTACACACGTGGGAGGACTTCTCCTTTTAAGTTCGTCCCAAAGGACTCTTCCTTTTTTTGGTGGTGGGGGAGGGGATATGGTCACCTGATAATACAGTTCTGATATATTTTGGACCAGTCCTATTCAGGGGGTTCTTTGAACCCCCTTCCCCAAAGGGGTGGATCTATGTGTGCTTGGGAATAAAAGTCTTTTTATGAAAAACTTTATTTATTATCTTTTAATTCAGTTTTCTCAATTCAAAGAAATAAGTAAAAATGTAATCATACACCAGCTCCATTCATTCAAATACACTTACAACAAAACTGCACCTCCTAAGATTCTGTGACAAGTTTCAGAAAATATGATGACTTGTATCTCTTTGTACAAGGGTGCAAACTAGTTAGAACCTTGTAAGGAAGGTCCACGGATTTTTTCTTTGGGGGGGGGGGGGGTAAAAAAAATGATAAAATATTTTATTTTAAGTGAAAAGGTGAAGATAAAGTTGCGTGTTTAAGTGTTTGTTCTTTTTTCCATGGGTGATTGTATCCAGGCCCGTACGTATAAATGTTTCCTGGGAGAGAGGAGGGAAATTTTCAAAAGAAATGAAAAATGTTGGTAAATTTGCAGAAATGGAAAGTTTTGTGAATAATTGTAAGAATACCCCTGATTTTGATTCTAGAACCCTGTTTGCCCCTCCCCCCCCCCCATTCTAACCAAATTAGTAATTTGTGTTATAGTCTAAGAAAATATTTATTAGTTAAATGAACTAACACTTAAAATCTTTATCTACTGCTACTACTAGTACTAACAACTGCTGGAGCACCATACCGCCTGAGAAAAGCGCAGCTGCGTATAATCTTCCGCCTCAATCTATTCTAAGCTTTGCCCTTTACTCCCTGACACGAACTCCCTATTGTCTTTTAAATCCTTTTTTATGGCCTCTTTCCACCCCAATTGGGGGGAAAATAGGGAGAAAACTGCTTTTCGTTTAGTTCTAAATGAACGACAGAAAAAAATATGAGCTTTGACAATCTGTCATCCTTCATCCATAAAACGTGTCATAGCCATCCCCATCTTTCTTTGATTATAGCCGTAGAAAGTGAGATAGGACCATATTTTTCGTACACCTTGTTATTTGATTAAATAAAAAAAAACAAGTTTTTTAAACTGAAAGTAAGGAGCGACATTAAAACTTAAAACGAACAGAAATTATTCCGTATATGAAAGGGCTGTCCCCTCCTCAACGCCTCGCTCTTTACGCTAAAGTTTTTTATTGTTTTAAAAAATAAAGTTGTGAGACAGAGTCAAACTTTAGCGTAAAGAGCGAGGCGTTGGGGAGTGGACAGCCCCTTTCATATACGGAATAATTTCTGTTTGTTTTAAGTTTTAATGTCGCTCCCTATTTTCAGTTTAAAAAACTTGTTTTTTTTTTTATTTCATTTCTTTTAGTTTTATATTTAATTAAGCTTTTATTTTCATAAAAATTTTAATTTCATTTTGATAAATGGATCTCTTTACAAATTAAATTACGTAACTAACTTCTATATTCCTATATTTTTCTTCTGGCAAAAAATACAAGTTGCAGATTTTTGCATATATGAGCTTGAAACCTATGTATTAGGGTTTTCTGATACGCTGAATCCGACGGTGTGATTTTCATTAAAATTCTTTCACTTTTAGAGGATGTTTCCCCCCTCTTTAGAAAGTCGAGTAAATTTTCTCAGGTTCGTAGCCTTTGATGAGTAATACTAAACTTAATAAAATTTAGATATTTAGAATCAGCATTATAAACACATTCTTTTAATACATTTATTGACATCAAAATTCCGTTTTTAAAAGTTTCGATTACTATTGAGCCGTATCGCTTGTTTTTTTATTGTTTTTTTTTGTTACGTATATGTTATTACGTATATGAGGGGGTTCTCCCCTTAGTCAATACCACGCTCTTTACGTTAAAAGTTAAAAAAAAAGTTTTGATTCACAAACCCCTGAATAACAAAAGCCGTTTAATTATAATTTATTGCTCTTTTTAAAGCAATAAAAAAAAAGTGTAGCTTAATGTGCGTGTTTTTGAGTTGGGGGACAACCCCCTCACATACGTTATAATTTCTGTTCGTTTTAAGTTCTAATATTCCTTCTTACATTTCAGTTGAAAAAACTTGAATTTTTTTATTTAATTTCTGATCGTTTTTTAAATAATGCTTGGAAATCCGGCGCCCCCTTCATAGAAATGTCCCTTACCCCAAAGAAACATCCTCCACGGAAATACTCTTCAGAGTAACCCCCTCCTCTAGCCCCCCCCCCTCCAGAAAAAATCCTTCCTGAAAATGGTTGTATACTTCCAAATAACCAATAAATAATGCTGGCAAGTCCGGCGCCCCCTTCCTGGCAATTTCCCTGCCCCCAGGAAAACTTCCATCATGGACAGATCCCCCACAATACCCATCGACCCACCCTTCCCTCCCCCTCCCAGAAAAAAACCTCCTGAAAACTTCTGTATACTTCCCAATAACCAATACTATTTGTTAACATTGGGTAAAGTTCATAACTTTTAGCCCTCCCCCTGGGAACTTCGGGGGATTAAGTCATCCTTAAAGACATATTTATCATATTTTCGACCATGCTGAACAAAATGGTTCTCTCAAAATTTTCATCGAATGACTTTGGGAAAAAAAATGAGCACGGGAGGGGGCCTAGTTGTCCTCCATTTTTCTTTGTCAGTTAAAAAGGGGCACTTGAACTTTTAATTTCCGTTCGAATGAGCTCTCCCACAATATTTTAGGACCACTGGGTCGATACGATTACCCCTGGGGGAAAAAAAACAAAAAAAAACAAACAAACAAATAAACACGTATCCGTGATCTTTCTTCTGGCAAAAAATGTAAAATTCCACATTTTTGTAGATAGGAGCTTCAAACCTCTACAGTAGGGTTCTCTGATACGCTGAATATGATGGTGTGATTTTCATTAAGGTTCTATAACTTTTAGGGGGTCTTTCCCCCTTTTTTTGAAAATCAGCCAAATTTTCTCAGGCGCTTAACTTTTGATGGGTAGCACTAAACTTTATGAAAATTAAATATTTGAAATCAGCATTGAAATCTGATTCTTTTGATGTATTTATTGGTATCAAAAACCCGTTTTCTAGAGTTTCGGTTACCATTGAGCCGGGTCGCTCCTTACTTACAGTTCGTTACCACGAACTG
>NC_142806.1:20479260-20586743 GCF_049724085.1 Artemia sp. Qi Xiang Cuo
GTATTGACACACTAAACAAAATATTTTTCATGTCGTTTATCTTTAAACTGTAGACAAATTAAATTTCCTTAGTCTTGGAACGTTAATAGATACTAAATTATAATAGGTAATAATAAAACGATGATGAACAGTTGTTAATTTAATGAATATAAAAAACACGGTTTTTTAAGGAAACGTAACAAGCCCAAATAAGGACGCTAAGAAAATATCTGCTGTACTAAGGATCTTATTACTACAACTATTGAAACACTAAACAAAATATTTGTCATGTCGTTTATCTTTCAACTGTATACGAAATAATTTTAATTCGTCTTGGAACGTTAATCGATACTAAATGATAATTGGTAATCATAAAACGATGATAAACAGTTGTTAATTGAAGGAATATCAAAAACAAAGTTTTTTCAGGAAACGTAACAAGCCCAAATATAAACACTAAGAAAATATCTGCTTTACCAAGTGTCTTATTACTACAACTATTGACACACTAAACAAAATATTTGTCATGTCGTTTATCTTTCAACTGTAGACAAATTAATTTTCCTTCGTATTGGAATGTTAATCGATACTAAATGATAATCTGTAATCATAAAACGATGATAAACAGTTTTTAATTGAAGGAAAATAAAAAACACGATTTTTTCAGGAAATGTAACAAGCCCAAATAAGGACACTAAGAAAATTTCTGCTTTACTAAGGATCTTATTACTACAACTATTGACACACTAAATAAAATATTTGTCATGTCGCTTATCTTTCAACTGTAGACAATTTAATTTCCCGTCGTCTTGGAACGTTAATCAATATTAAATGATAATCGGTATTCATAAATAGATGATAAACAGTTGTTAATTGAAGGAATATCAAAAACACGATTTTTTCAGGAAACGTAACAAGCCCAAATATGGACACTAAGATAATATTTGCTTTAGTAAGGATCTTATTGGTACAACTATTGACACACTAAACAAAATATTTGTCATGTCGTTTATATGTCAACTGTAGACAAATTAATTTTCCTTCGTCTTGGAACTGTAATCGATACTAAATGATAATAGGTAATAATAAAAGGATGATAAAATGTTGTTAATTTAAGTAAAATAAAAACACGGTTTTTTCAGGAAACGTAACAAGCCAAAATAAGGGCACTAAGAAAATATTTGATTTACTAATGATATTATTACTACAACTATTGACGCACTAAACAAAATATTTGTCATGTCGTTTATCTTTCAACTGTAGACAAATTAATTGGCCTTCGTCTTGGAACGGTAATCGATACTAAATGATAATCGGTAATCATAAAACGATGATAAACAGTTGTTAATTGAAGGAATATCAAAAACAAGGTTTTTTCAGGAAACGTAACAAGCCCAAATAAGGACACTAAGAAAATATCTGCTTTACTAAGGATCTTATTGCTACAACTATTGACACACTAAACAAAATATTTGTCATGTCGTTTATCTTTCAACTGTAGACAAATTAATTTTCCTTTGTCATGGAATGATAATCGTTAATAATTTAGAATCTTTAATAATAAATCTAAGATGAACATTTGTTAATTGAAGTATAATCAAAAAAACGGTTTTTTCAGGAAATGAAACAAGCCAAAATAAGTAAACAAAGAAAATATCATCTAAAATAAGTATCTAATTGATGAAACAATTGACACACTAAACAAAATATTTTTCATGTCGTGTATATTTAAACTGTAGACAAATTAATTTTTCTTCGTCTTTGAACGTTAATAGATACTAACTGATATTAGGTAATTATAAAAAGATGATTAAAAGTTGTTAATGGAAGAAATATCAAAAACACTGTTTTTTCTGGAAACAAAACAAGCACAAATAAGGACACTAAGAAACTATATGCTTTACTGAGGATATGATTGATAAAACTATTGTTACACTAAACAAAATATTTGTCATGTCGTTTATCTTTCAACTGGAGACAAATTAATTTTCCTTCGTCTTGGAACGTTAATCGATACTAAATGATAATCGGTAATAATAAAAGGATGATAAACATTTGTTAATTGAAGGAAAATCAAAAACACGGTTTTTTCAGAAAACGTAACAAGCCCAAATAAGGACACTAAGAAAATATATGCTTTACTAAGAATCTTATTACTACAACTATTGACACACTAAACAAAATATTTGTCATGTCGTTTATATTTCAACTTTAGACAAATTAAATTTCCTTAGTCTTTGAACGTTAATCGATAATAAAAGATAATAGGTAATAATAAAACGATGATAAAAAGTTTTTAATTGAAGGAATATCAAAAACACGGTTTTTTCAGGAAACGTAACAAGCCCAAATAAGGACACTAAGAAAATATCTGCTTTACTAAGGATCTTATTACTACAACTATTGACACACTAAACAAAATATTTGTCATGTCGTTTATATTTAAACTATAGACAAAATAATTTACCTTCGTCTTGGAACGATAATCGTTAATAAATTATAATTGGTAATAATAAAACGATGATAAAAAGTTTTTAATTTAAGGAAAATAAAAAAGACGGTTTTTTTAGGAAACATAACAAGCCCAAATAAGGACACTAAGAAAATATCTGCTTTACTAAAGATCTTATTGCTGCAACTATTGACACACTAAACAAAATATTTGTCATGTCTTTTATCTTTCAACTGTAGACAAATTAATTTCCCTTGGTCTTGGAACGTTAATCGATACTAAATGACAATCGGTAATAATAAAACGATGATAAACAGTTGTTAATTGAAGGAATATCAAAAACACAGTTTTTTCAGGAAACGTAACAAGCCCGAATAAGGACACAAAGAAAATATATGCTTTACTAATAATCTTATTACTACAACTATTGACGCACTAAACAAAATATTTGTCAAGTCGTTTATATTTCAACTGTAGACAAATTAAATTTACTTAGTCTTGGAACGTTAATAGATACTAAATGATAAACGGTAATCATAAAACCATGATAAACAGTTGTTAATTGAAGGAATATCAAAAACATGGTTTTTTCAGGAAACGTAACAAGCCAAAATAAGGACACTAAGAACATTTTTGCTTTACTAGGGATCTTATTACTACAACTATTGACACACTAAACAAAATATTTGTCATGTTGTTTATCTTTCAACAGTAGAAAAATTAATTTTACTTCGTCATGGAACGTTAATAAATAATAAATGATAATCGGTAATCATAAAAATATGATAAACAGTTGTTAATTAAAGGAATATAAAAAAAACTGTTTTTTTCAGGAAACGTAACAAGCCCAAATAAGGACACTAAGAAAATATCTGCTTTACTAAGGATCTTATTACTACAACTATTGATACACTAAACAAAATATTTTTCATGTCGTTTATATTTCAACAGTAGACAAATTAATTTTACATAGTCTTGGAACGTTAATAGATACTAAATTATATTAGGTAATAATAAAAAGATGATAAACAGATGTTAATTGAAGGAATATCAAAAACACGGTTTTTTCAGGACACTTAACAAGCACGAATAAGGAAACAAAGAAAAGATTTTATTTACTCAGAATATTATTGCTACAACTAGTGATCCACTACTCAAAATATTTGTCAAGTCGTGTTTATTTCCAAAGGTTTAAAAATTAATTTCACTAGTCTTTGTAATGTAATATTTACTAAAATGTATAATGTAATTAAAAATAGATGATGAACAGTTGTTAATGGAATAAAGATCAAAAACACTTTTTATTCTGGAAACAAAACAAGAACAAATAAGGACACTAAGAAACTATCTGCTTTAATGATTATCTGATTGATACAACTATTGATACACTAAACAAAATATTTGTCATGTCGTTTATCTTTCAACTGTAGACAAATTAATTTTACTTCGTCTTGGAACGTTAATCGATGCTAAATGATAATAGGTAATAATAAAAAGATGATAAAAAGTTGTTAATTTAAGGAAAATCAAAAACACGGTTTTTTCAGGAAACGTAACAAGCCCAAATAAGGACACTAAGAAAATATTTGCTTTACTAAGGATCTTATTACTACAACTATTGATACACTAAACAAAATATTTTTCATGTCGTTTATCTTTCAACTGTAGACAAATTAATTTTCCTTCGTCTTGGTACGGTAATCGATACTAAAAGATAATCGGTAAAAATAAAACGATGATGAAAAGGTTTTAATTGTATGAATATCAAAAACACGGTTTTTTCAGAAAACGTAACAAGCCCAAATAAGGACACTAAGAAAATATCTGCTTTACTAAGGATCTTATTACTACAACTATTGACACACTAAACAAAATATTTTTCATGTCGTTTATCTTTCAACTGTTGACAAATTAATTTTCCTTCGTCTTGGAACGTTAATCGATACTAAATGATAATCGGTAATCATAAAACGATGATAAACAGTTGTTAATAGAAGGAATATCAAAAACACGGTTTTTTCAGGAAACGTAACAAGCCCAAATAAGGACACTAAGAAAATATCTGCTTTACTAAGGATCTTATTGCTACAACTATTGACACACTAAACAAAATATTTGTCATGTCGTTTATCTTTCAACTGTAGACAAATTAATTTTCCTTCGTCTTGGAACGGTAATCGATACTACATGACAATCGGTAATAATAAAACGATGATAAACAGTTGTTAATTGAAGGAAAATCAAAAACACGGTTTTTTCAGGACACGTAACAAGCCCAAATAAGGACACTAAGAAAATATATGCTTTACTAATAATCTAATTACTACAACTATTGACACACTAAACAAAATATTTGTCAAGTCGTTTATATTTCAACTGTAGACAAATTAAATTTCCTTCGTCTTGGAACGTTAATCGATACTAAATGATAATTGGTAATCATAAAACGATGATAAACAGTTGTTAATTGAAGGAATATCAAAAACACGGTTTTTTCAGGAAACGTAACAAGCCCAAATAAGGAAACTAAGAAAATATCTGCTTTACTAAGGATCTTATTACTACAACTATTGACACACTAAACAAAATATTTGTCATGTCGTGTATCTTTCAACTGTAGACAAATTAATTTTCCTTCGTCATGGAACGTTAATCGTTACTAAATGATAATCGGTAATCATAAAACGATGATAAACAGTTGTTAATTGAAGGAATATCATAAACATGGTTTTTTCAGGAAACGTAACAAGCCAAAATAAGGACACTAAGAAAATATCTGCTTTACTAAGGATCTTATTGCTACAACTATTGACACACTAAAAAAAATATTTGTCATGTCGTTTATCTTTAAACTGTAGACAAATTAATTTTACTTCGTCTTGGAACGGTAATCGATACTAAATGATAATTGGTAATAATAAAAAGATGATAAACAGTTGTTAATTGAAGCAAAATAAAATACATGGTTTTTTCAGGAAACGTAACAGGCCAAAATAAGGACACTAAGAAAATATTTGATTTACTAAGGATCTTATTACTACAACTATTGACACACTAAACAAAATATTTGTCATGTCGTTTATCTTTCAACTGTAGACAAATTAATTGTCCTTCGTCTTGGAACGTTAATCGATACTAAATGATAATCGGTAATCATAAATCGATGATAAACAGTTGTTAATTGAAGGAATTGCAAAAACACGGTTTTTTCAGGAAACGTAACAAGCCCAAATAAGGACACTAAGAAAATATCTGCTTTACTAAGGATCTTATTACTAAAACTATTGAAACACTAAACAAAATATTTGTCATGTCGTTTATCTTTCAACTGTAGACAAATTAAGTTTCCTTCGTCATGGAACGTTAATCGATACTAAATGATAATCGGTAATCATAAAACGATGATAAACAGTTGTTAACTGAAGGAATATCAAAAACACGGTTTTTTCAGGAAATGTAACAAGCCCAAATAAGGACACTAAGAAAATATCTGCTTTACTAAGGATCTTATTACTACAACTATTGACACACTAAACAAAATATTTTTCATGTCGTTTATCTTTCAACTGTTGACAAATTAAATTTTATTAGTCTTGGAACGTTAATCGATAATAAATGGTAATCGGTAATTATAAAACGATGATTAACAGTTGTTAATGGTAGAAATATCAAAAACACAGTTTTTTCTGGAAACAAAACAAGAACAAATAAGTACACTAAGAAACTATCTGCTTTACTGAGGATATGATTACTACAACTATTGATACACTAAACAAAATATTTTTCATGTTGTTTATATTTCAACTGTAGACAAATTAATTTTACTTAGTCTTGGAACGTTAATAGATAATAAATGATAATCGGTAATAATAAAAGGATGATAAACAGTTGTTAATTGAAGGAAAATCAAAAACACGGTTTTTTCAGGAAACGTAACAAGCCCAAATAAGGACACTAAGAAAATATGTGATTTACTAAGGATCTTATTACTACAACTATTGATACACTAAACAAAATATTTTTCATGTCGTTTATATTTAAAAAGTAGACAAAATAATTTTACTTAGTCTTGGAACGTTAATAGATACTAAATGATAATAGGTAATAATAAATAGATGATAAACAGTTGTTAATTGAAGGAATATCAAAAACACGGTTTTTTCAGGAAACGTAACAAGCCCAAATAAGGACACTAAGAAAATATCTGCTTTACTAAGGATCTTATTACTACAACTATTGACACACTAAACAAAATATTTGTCATGTCGTTTATCTTTCAACTCTAGACAAATTAATTTCCCTTCGTCTTGGAACGATAATCGTTACTAAATGATAATCGGTAATAATAAAACGATGATAAACAGTTGTTAATTGAAGGAATATCAAAAACACGGTTTTTTCAGGAAACGTAACAATCCCAAATAAGGACACTAAGAAAATATCTGCTTTACTAAAGATCTTATTGCTGCAACTATTGACACACTAAACAAAATATTTGTCATGTCGTTTATCTTTCAACTGTAGACAATTTAATTTCCCTTCGTCTTGGAAAGTTAATAGATGCTAAATGACAATCGGTAATCATAAAACGATGATAAATAGTTGTTAATTGAAGGAAAATCAAAAACACGGTTTTTTCAGGACACGTAACAAGCCCCAATAAGGACACTAAGAAAATATTTGCTTTACTAATGATATAATTACTACAACTATTGACGCACTAAACAAAATATTTGTCATGTCGTTTATATTTAAACTGTTTACAAATTAAATTTACTTCGTCTTGGAACGTTAATAGATACTAAATGATAATAGGTAATCATAAATAGATGATAAACAGTTGTTAATTGAAGGAATATCAAAAACATGGTTTTTTCAGGAAACGTAACAAGCCCAAATAAGGACACTAAGAACATTTCTGCTTTACTAAGGATCTTATTACTACAACTATTGACACACTAAACAAAATATTTGTCATGTCGTTTATCTTTCAACTGTAGACAAATTAATTTTCCTTCGTCATGGAACGTTAATCAATACTAAATTATAATCGGTAATAATAAAAATATGATAAACAGTTGTTAATTGAAGGAATATCAAAAACACGGTTTTTTTCAGGAAACGTAACAAGCCCAAATAAGGACACTAAGAAAATATCTGCTTTACTAAGGATCTTATTACTACAACTATTGACACACTAAACAAAATATTTTTCATGTCGTTTTTCTTTAAACTTTATAAAAAATAATTTTACCTCGTATTTGAAAGTTAATCGATAATAAATGATAAACGGTAATAATAAAAAGATTATTAAAAGTTGTTAATTGAAGTAATATAAAAAACACGGTTTTTTCAGGAAACGTAACAAGCCCAAATAAGGACACTAAGAAAATATTTGCTTTACTAAGGATCTTATTACTACAACTATTGACACACTAAACAAAATATTTTTCATGTCGTTTATATTTAAAATGTATACAAATTAATTTTACTTCGTCTTGGAACGTTAATCGATACTAAATGATAATCGGTAATCATAAAACGATGATGAACAGTTGTTAATTGAAGGAATATCAAAAACACAGTTTTTTCTGGAAACAAAACAAGCCCAAATAAGGACACTAAGAAAATATCTGCTTTACTAAGGATCTTATTACTACAACTATTGACACACTAAACAAAATATTTGTCATGTCGTTTATCTTTCAACTGGAGACAAATTAATTTTCCTTCGTCTTGGAACGTTAATAGATGCTAAATGATAATCGGTAATAATAAAACGATGATAAACAGTTGTTAATTGAAGGAATATCAAAAACACGGTTTTTTCAGGAAACGTAACAAGCCCAAATAAGGACACTAAGAAAATATTTGCTTTACTAAGGATCTTATTACTACAACTATTGACACACTAAACAAAATATTTTTCATGTCGTTTATATTTAAACTGTATACCAAATAATTTTCCTTCGTCTTTGAAAGTTAATAGATAATAAATTATAATCGGTAATAATAAATCGATGATAAACAGTTGTTAATTGAAGGAATATCAAAAACACGGTTTTTTCAGGAAACGTAACAAGCCCCAATAAGGGAACTAAGATAATATTTGCTTTACTAAGGATCTTATTACTACAACTATTGACACACTAAACAAAATATTTGTCATGTCGTTTATCTTTCAACTCTAGACAAATTAATTTTTCTTCGTCTTGGAACGTTAATCGTTACTAAATGATAATCGGCAATCATAAAACGATGATAAACAGTTGTTAATTGAAGGAAAATGAAAAAGATGGTTTTTTCAGGAAACGTAACAAGCCCAAATAAGGACACTAAGAAAATATCTGCTTTACTAAGGATCTTATTGCTACAACTATTGACACACTAAACAAAATATTTGTCATGTCGTTTATCTTTCAACTTGAGACAAATTAAATTTCCTTCGTATTGGAAAGGTAATAGTTGCTACATGACAATCAGTAATCATAAATCGATGATAAACATTTGTTAATTTACGGAATATCAAAAATACGGTTTTTTAAGGACACGTCACAAGCCAGAATAAGGACACTAAGAAAATATTTGCTTTACTAAGGATCTAATTACTACAACTATTGACACACTAAACAAAATATTTGTCAAGTCGTTTATCTTTCAAATGTAGACAAATTAAATTTACTTCGTCTTGGAACGTTAATCGATACTAAATGATAATTGGTAATCATAAAAAGATGATAAACAGTTGTTAATTGAAGGAAAATCAAAAACACAGTTTTTTCAGGAAACGTAACAAGCCCAAATAAGGACACTAAGAAAATATTTGCTTTACTAAGGATCTTATTACTACAACTATTGACACACTAAACAAAATATTTGTCATGTCCTTTATCTTTCAACTGTAGACAAATTAATTTTCCTTCGTCATGGAACGTTAATCGTTACTAAATGATAATCGGTAATAATAAAACGATGATAAACAGTTGTTAATTGAAGGAAAATCAAAAAGACCGTTTTTTCAGGAAACGAAACAAGCCCAAATAAGGACACTAAGAAAATATCTGCTTTACTAAAGATCTTATTTCTGCAACTATTGACACACTGAACAAAATATTTGTCATGTCGTTTATATTTAAACTGTAGACAAATTAATTTCACTTAGTCTTGGAATGTTAATCGATACTAAATGACAATAAGTAATCATAAAAAGATGATAAACAGTTTTTAATTGAAGGAAAATCAAAAACACGGTTTTTTCAGGAAACGTAACAAGCCCCAATAAGGACACTAAGAAAATATTTGCTTTACTAATGATATTATTACTACAACTATTGACACACTAAACAAAATATTTGTCATGTCGTTTATATTTCAACTGTAGACAAATTAAATTTACTTCGTCATGGAACGTTAATCGATACTAAAAGATAATCGGTAATCATAAATAGATGATAAACAGTTGTTAATTGAAGGAATATAAAAAAAACGGTTTTTTCAGGAAACGTAACAAGCCCAAATAAGGACACTAAGAAAATATCTGCTTTACTCAGGATCTTATTACTACAACTATTGACACACTAAACAAAATATTTGTCATGTCGTTTATCTTTCAACTGTAGACAAATTAATTTTCCTTCGTCATGGAACGTTAATATATACTAAATGATAATTGTTAATAATAAAACTATGATAAAAAGTTGTTAATTTAAGGAATATAAAAAAAACGGTTTTTTTCAGGAAACGTAACAAGCCCAAATAAGGACACTAAGAAAATATCTGCTTTAATAAGGATATTATTACTACAACTATTGACACACTAAACAAAATATTTTTCATGTCGTTTATATTTCAAAAGTATAAAAAATAAATTTACCTAGTCTTTGAAAGTTAATAGATAATAAAATGTATTAGGTAATCATAAAAAGATTATTAAAAGATTTTAAGGTTAGAAATATAAAAAAAACATTTTATTCTGGAAACGAAACAAGCCCAAATAAGGACACTAAGAAAATATCTGCTTTACTAAGGATCTTATTACTACAACTATTGACACACTAAACAAAATATTTGTCATGTCGTTTATCTTTCAACTGTAGACAAATTAATTTTCCTTCGTCTTGGAACGTTAATCAATACTAAATGATAATCGTTAATCATAAATCGATGATAAACAGTTGTTAATTGAAGGAATATCAAAAACACAATTTTTTCAGGAAACGTTACAAGCCCCAATAAGGGCACAAAGATAATATTTGATTTAGTAAGGATCTTATTACTATAACTATTGACACACTAAACAAAATATTTTTCATGTCGTTTATATTTCAACTCTATACAAATTAATTTTTATTAGTCTTGGAACGATAATCGTTACTAAATTATAATTGGCAATCATAAAACGATGATAAACAGTTGTTAATTGAAGGAATATCAAAAACACGGTTTTTTTAGGAAACGTAACAAGCCCAAATAAGGACACTAAGAAAATATTTGCTTTAATAAGGATATTATTGCTACAACTATTGACACACTAAACAAAATATTTGTCATGTCATTTATCTTTCAACTGTAGACAAATTAATTGTACTTAGTCTTGGAACGGTAATCGATACTAAATGATAATTGGTAATAATAAAAAGATGATAAACAGTTGTTAATTGAAGCAAAATAATATACATGGTTTTTTCAGGAAACGTAACAGGCCAAAATAAGGACACTAAGAAAATATCTGCTTTACTAAGGATCTTATTACTACAAATATTGACACACTAAAAAAAATATTTTTCATGTCGTTTATCTTTAAACTGTTGACAAATTAAATGTCAGTCGTCTTGGAACGGTAATAAATACTACATGGCAAACAGTAATAAAAAATCGCTTATGAACAGTTGTTAATTGTATGAATAGAAAAAACACGGTTTTTTATGGAAACGAAACAAGCCCAAATAGGGACACTAAGAAAATATCTGCTTTACTAAGGATCTTATTACTACAACTATTGACACACTAAACAAAATATTTGTCATGTCGTTTATCTTTCAACTGTAGACAAATTAATTTTACTTTGTCATGAAACGTTAATAGATACTAAATGATAATAGGTAATCATAAAACGATGATAAAAAGTTGTTAATAGAAGGATAATGAAAAACACGGTTTTTTCAGGAAACGTAACAAGCCCAAATAAGGACACTAAGAAAATATCTGCTTTACTAAGGATCTTATTGCTACAACTATTGACACACTAAACAAAATATTTGTCATGTCGTTTATCTTTCAACTGTAGACAAATTAATTTTCCTTCGTCTTGGAACGTTAATCGATACTAAATGATAATCGGTAATAATAAAACGATGATAAATAGTTGTTAATTGAAGGAAAATCAAAAACACTGTTTTTTCAGAACACGTAACAAGCCCGAATAAGGACACAAAGAAAAAATTTGCTTTACTAAGGATCTTATTACTACAAATATTGATACACTAAACAAAATATTTTTCATGTCGTGTATATTTAAACTGTAGACAAATTAATTTTACTTCGTCTTGGAACGTTAATAGATAATAAATGATAATCGGTATTCATAAATCTATGATAAAAAGTTATTAATTGAAGGAATATCAAAAACACGGTTTTTTCAGGAAATGTAACAAGGCCCAATAAGGACACTAAGAAAATATCTGCTTTACTAAGGATCTTATTACTACAACTATTGACACACTAAACAAAATATTTTTCATTTCGTTTATCTTTAAACTGTAGACAAATTAATTTTCCTTCGTCTTGGAACGATAATCGTTACTAAATGATAATCGGTAATAATAAATCTATGATTAAAAGTTGTTAATTGAAGGAATATCAAAAACACGGTTTTTTCAGGAAACAAAACAAGCCCAAATAAGGACACTAAGAAAATATCTGCTTTACTAAGGATCTTATTGCTACAACTATTGACACACTAAATAAAATATTTGTCATGTCGTTTATCTTTCAACTGTAGACAAATTAATTTCACTTCGTCTTGGAACGTTAATCGATACTACATGACAATCAGTAATAATAAAAAGATGATAAACAGTTGTTAATTGAAGGAATATCAAAAACACAGTTTTTTCAGGAAACGTAACAGGCCCAAATAAGGACACTAAGAAAATATATGCTTTACTAAGGATCTAATTACTACAACTATTGACACACTAAACAAAATATTTGTCATGTCGTTTATCTTTCAACTGTAGACAAATTAATTTTACTTGGTCTTGGAACGTTAATCGATACTAAATGATAATCGGTAATCATAAAACGATGATAAACAGTTGTTAATTGAAGGAATATCAAAAAGACGGTTTTTTCTTTAAAAGAAACAAGACACAATCAGGAAAAATATTAATGTTTATAAGTAATGGTGATCTTATTGCTACAACTTTTGTTACACTGCACACAATATTGTTATAGTTACTCATATTTAAAAACGATTAACTATAGATGCAATTAGGAATTGAGCGGGAAAAATAGCAACAAGAAACGGTATAAAAAAATCTAAGATAAAAATTTGTTAATTGATGGAAAATAAAAAACACGGTTTTTTTCAGGAAACGTAACAAGCCCAAATAAGGACACTAAGAAAATATCTGCTTTACTAAGGATCTTATTACTACAACTATTGACACACTAAACAAAATATTTTTCATGTCGTTTATCTTTCAACTTTAGAAAAAATAAATTTACTTCGTCTTTGAAAGTTAATAGATACTAAATGATAATCGGTAATCATAAAACGATGATTAAAAGTTATTAATTGAAGGAATATAAAAAAAACGGTTTTTTCAGGAAATGTAACAAGCCCAAATAAGGACACTAAGAAAATATCTGCTTTACTAAGGATCTTATTACTACAACTATTGACACACTAAACAAAATATTTTTCATGTCGTGTATATTTCAACATTAGACAAATTAAATTTACCTAGTCTTGGAACGTTAATAGATAATAAATGATATTAGGTAATCATAAAACGATTATTAACAGTTGTTAATTGAATGAATATCAAAAACACAGTTTTTTCTGGAAAAAAAACAAGCACAAATAAGGACACTAAGAAACTATCTGCTTTACTAAGGATCTTATTGCTACAACTATTGATACACTAAACAAAATATTTTTCATGTCGTTTATATTTCAACTGTAGACAAAATAATTTTACTTCGTCTTGGAACGGTAATAGATACTAAATGATAATAGGTAATAATAAAACGATTATAAACAGTTGTTAATTTAAGGAAAATAAAAAACACGGTTTTTTCAGGAAACGTAACAAGCCCAAATAAGGACACTAAGAAAATATTTGCTTTACTAAGAATCTTATTACTACAACTATTGACACACTAAACAAAATATTTTTCATGTCGTTTATCTTTCAACTGTAGACAAATTAAATTTACTTATTCTTTGAACGTTAATAGATAATAAATTATAATCTGTATTAATAAATAGATTATAAAAAGTTTTTAATTTAAGGAATATCAAAAACACGATTTTTTCACGAAATGTAACAAGGCCCAATAAGGGCACTAAGATAATATTTTCTTTACTAAGGATCTCATTACTACAACTATTGGCACACTAAACAAAATATTTGTCATGTCGTTTATCTTTCAACTGTAGACAAATTAATTTTCCTTCGTCTTGGAACGGTAATCGATACTAAATGATAATCGTTAATCATAAAAGGATTATAAAAATTTTTTAATTTAAGTAAAATCAAAACACAGTTTTTTCAGGAAACGTAACAACCCACAATCAGGGCACTAAGAAAATATTTGCTTTACTGATAATCTTATTGCTACAACTATTGACACACTATACAAAATATTTTTCAAGTCGTTTATCTTTAAAAATTAGACAAAATAATTTTCATTCCTCTTGGAATTTTAATAATTACAAAATGATAATCTGTAATCATAAATGTATGATAAAAAGTTATTAATTTAAGGTAAATAAAAAAGACGGTTTTTTAAGGAAACGTAACAAGCCCAAATAAGGAAACTAAGAAAATATCTGCTTTACTAAGGATCTTATTGCTACAACTATTGACACACTAAACAAAATATTTGTCATGTCGTTTATCTTTAAAAATTAGAAAAATTAATTTTACTTCGTCATGGAACGTTAATAGATACTAAATGATAATAGGTAATAATAAAACGATGATAAACAGTTGTTAATTGAAGGATAATGAAAAACATGGTTTTTTTAGGAAACGAAACAAGCCCAAATAAGGACACTAAGAAAATATCTGCTTTACTAAAGATCTTATTGCTACAACTATTGACACACTGAATAAAATATTTGTCATGTCGTTTATATTTCAACTGTAGACAAATTAATTTCCCTTAGTCTTGGAACGTTAATCGATACTAAATGACAATCGGTAATAATAAAAAGATGATAAAAAGTTGTTAATTGAAGGAAAAATCAAAAAAACAGTTTTTTCAGGACACGTAACAAGCCCGAATAAGGACACTAAGAAAATATTTGCTTTACTAATGATATAATTACTACAACTATTGACACACTAAACAAAATATTTGTCAAGTCGTTTATATTTCAACTGTTGACAAATTAAATTTACTTAGTCTTGGAACGTTAATCGATACTAAATGATAATCGGTAATAATAAAAAGATGATAAAAAGTTGTTAATTGAAGGAATATCAAAAACACGGTTTTTTCAGGAAATGTAACAAGCCCAAATAAGGACACTAAGAAAATATCTGCTTTACTAGGGATATTATTACTACAAATATTGACACACTAAACAAAATATTTGTCATGTCGTTTATCTTTCAACTGTAGACAAATTAATTTTACTTCGTCATGGAACGTTAATCAATACTAAATGATAATCGGTAATCATAAAACTATGATAAACAGTTTTTAATTGAAGTAATATAAAAAACACGGTTTTTTTCAGGAAACGTAACAAGCCCAAATAAGGACACTAAGAAAATATCTGCTTTACTAAGGATCTTATTACTACAACTATTGACACACTAAACAAAATATTTTTCATGTCGTTTATATTTCAAATGTTGACAAATTAAATTTACGTAGTCGTGGAACGTTAATAAATAATAAATGATAATAGTTAATAATAAATCGATGATAAACAGTTTTTAATTGAAGGACTATCAAAAACACGGTTTTTTCAGGAAACGTTACAAGCCCAAATAGGGACACAAAGAAAATATCTGATTTAATAAGGATCTCATTACTATAACTATTGACACACTAAACAAAATATTTGTCATGTCGTTTATATTTCAACTCTAGACAAATTAATTTTTCTTAGTCTTGGAACGTTAATCGTTACTAAATGATAATCTGCAATAATAAAAAGATGATAAACAGTTGTTAATTGAAGGAATATAAAAAAGACGGTTTTTTTAGGAAACAAAACAAGCCCAAATAAGGACACTAAGAAAATATCTGCTTTACTAAGGATCTTATTGCTACAACTATTGACACACTAAACAAAATATTTGTCATGTCGTTTATCTTTGAACTGTAGACAAATTAATTTTCCTTCGTCTTGGAACGTTAATCGATACTAAATGATAATAGGTAATAATAAAAGGATGATAAACAGTTGTTAATTGAAGGAAAATCAAAAACACGGTTTTTTCAGGAAACGTAACAAGCCAAAATAAGGACACTAAGAAAATATTTGCTTTACTAAGGATCTTATTACTACAACTATTGACACACTAAACAAAATATTTGTCATGTCGTTTATCTTTCAACTGTAGACAAATTAATTGTCCTTCGTCTTGGAACGGTAATCGATACTAAATGATAATCGGTAATCATAAAAAGATGATAAACAGTTATTAATTGAAGGAATATCAAAAACAAGTTTTTTTCAGGAAACGTAACAAGCCCAAATAAGGACACTAAGAAAATATCTGCTTTACTAAGGATCTTATTACTACAACTATTGAAACACTAAACAAAATATTTGTCATGTCGTTCATCCTTCAACTGTAGACAAATTAATTTTCCTTGGTCTTGGAACGTTAATCGATACTAAATGATAATCGGTAATCATAAAAAGATGATAAACAGTTGTTAATAGAAGGAATATCAAAAACACATTTTTTTCAGGAAATGTAACAAGCCCAAATAAGGACACTAAGAAAATATCTGCTTTACTAAGGATCTTATTACTACAACTATTGACACACTAAACAAAATATTTGTCATGTCGTTTATCTTTCAACTGTAGACAAATTAATTTTACTTCGTCTTGGAACGTTAATCGATACTAAATGATAATAAGTAATAATAAAACGATTATAAAAAGTTTTTAATTGAAGGAAAATCAAAAACACGGTTTTTTCAGGAAACGTAACAAGCCCAAATAAGGACACTAAGAAAATATATGCTTTACTAATAATATTATTACTACAACTATTGACACACTAAACAAAATATTTGTCAAGTCGTTTATATTTAAAATGTTGACAAATTAAATTTACTTCGTCTTGGAACGTTAATAGATACTAAATGATAATTGGTAATAATAAATAGATGATAAACAGTTGTTAATTGAAGGAATATCAAAAACACGGTTTTTTCAGGAAACGTAACAAGCCCAAATAAGGAAACTAAGAAAATATCTGCTTTACTAAGGATCTTATTACTACAACTATTGACACACTAAACAAAATATTTGTCATGTCGTTTATCTTTCAACTGTAGACAAATTAATTTTACTTCGTCATGGAACGTTAATAGTTACTAAATGATAATCGGCAATAATAAAACGATGATAAACAGTTGTTAATTGAAGGAATATCAAAAAGACGGTTTTTTCAGGAAACATAACAAGCCCAAATAAGGACACTAAGAAAATATCTGCATTACTAAAGATCTTATTGCTACAACTATTGACACACTGAACAAAATATTTGTCATGTCTTTTATCTTTAAACTGTAGACAAATTAATTTCACTTCGTCTTGGAACGGTAATCGATACTAAATGATAATCGGTAATAATAAAACGATGATAAACAGTTGTTAATTGAAGGAAAATCAAAAACACGGTTTTTTCAGGAAACGTAACAAGCCCAAATAAGGACACTAAGAAAATATTTGCTTTACTGATAATATTATTACTACAACTATTGACGCACTATACAAAATATTTGTCATGTCGTTTATCTTTCAACTGTTGACAAATTAAATTTACTTCGTCTTGGAACGTTAATCGATACTAAATTATAATCGGTAATCATAAATAGATGATAAAAAGTTGTTAATTTAAGGAATATCAAAAACACGATTTTTTCAGGAAACGAAACAAGCCCAAATAAGAACACTAAGAAAATATCTGCTTTACTAAGGATCTTATTACTACAACTATTGACACACTAAACAAAATATTTGTCATTTTGTTTATCTTTCAACTGTAGACAAATTAATTTTCATTCGTCATGGAACGTTAATCAATACTAAATGATAATCGGTAATCATAAAACGATGATAAACAGTTGTTAATAGAAGGAATATCAAAAACACGGTTTTTTCAGGAAACGTAACAAGCCCAAATAAGGACACTAAGAAAATTTCTGATTTACTAAGGATATTATTACTACAACTATTGAAACACTAAACAAAATATTTGTCATGTCGTTTATCTTTCAACTGTAGACAAATTAATTTTCCTTCGTCTTGGAACGTTAATCGATACTAAATGATAATCGGTAATCATAAAAAGATGATAAACAGTTGTTAATTGAAGGAATATCAAAAACACGGTATTTTCAGGAAACGTAACAAGCCCAAATAAGGAAACTAAGAAAATATCTGATTTACTAAAGATCTTATTGCTACAACTATTGACACACTAAACAAAATATTTGTCATGTCGTTTATCTTTCAACTGTTGAAAAATTAATTTTCCTTAGTCTTGGAACGTTAATCGATACTAAATGATAATCGGTAATCATAAAACGATGATAAACAGTTGTTAATAGAAGGAATATCAAAAACACGGTTTTTTCAGGAAACGTAACAAGCCCAAATAAGGACACTAAGAAAATATCTGCTTTAATAAGGATATTATTACTAAAACTATTGAAACACTAAACAAAATATTTGTCATGTCGTTTATCTTTCAACTGTAGACAAATTAATTTTCCTTCGTCTTGGAACGTTAATCGATACTAAATGATAATCGGTAATCATAAAACGATGATAAAGAGTTGTTAATAGAAGGATAATCAAAAACACGTTTTTTTCAGGAAACGAAACAAGCCCAAATAAGGACACTAAGAAAATATCTGCTTTACTAAAGATCTTATTGCTACAACTATTGACACACTGAACAAAATATTTGTCATGTCGTTATCTTTCAACTGTAGACAAAATAATTTCCCTTGGTCTTGGAATGTTAATCGATATTAAATGATAATCGGTAATCATAAAACGATGATAAAGAGTTGTTAATAGAAGGAATATCAAAAACACGGTTTTTTCAGGAAACGTAACAAGCCCAAATAAGGACACTAAGAAAATATCTGCTTTAATAAGGATATTATTACTAAAACTATTGACACACTAAACAAAATATTTGTCATGTCGTTTATATTTCAACTGTAGACAAATTAATTTTACTTCGTCTTGGAAAGTTAATAGATACTAAATGATAATCGGTAATCATAAAAAGATGATAAACAGTTGTTAATAGAAGGAAAATGAAAAACACATTTTTTTCAGGAAATGAAACAAGCCAAAATCAGTAAACTAATAAAATTTTATATTTTCTGATGATATTAGTGCTACAACTATTGTTACACTGCACAAAATATTTTTCAAGTCGTTTATATTTCAAATGGAGACAATATAGATGTAATTATGCATGGAGCGGTAATAATTGAAAAATGATAAACAGTAATAATAAAACGATGATAAACAGTTATTAATAGAAGGAATATCAAAAACACGGTTTTTTCAGGAAATGTAACAAGCCCAAATAAGAACACTAAGAAAATTTCTGCTTTACTAAGGATCTTATTACTACAATTATTGACACACTAAACAAAATATTTGTCATGTTGTTTATCTTTCAACTATCGACAAATTAATTTTCATTAGTCTTGGAACGTTAATCGATACTAAATGAATCAGTAATCATAAAATGATGATAAACAGTTGTTAATTGAAGGAATATCAAAAACACGGTTTTTTCAGGAAACGTAACAAGCCCAAATAAGGACACTAAGAAAATTTATGCTTTACTAAGGATCTTATTACTACAACTATTGACACTTTAAACAAATTATTTGTCATGTCGTTTATCTTTCAACTGTAGACAAATTAATTTTCATTCGTGTTGGAACGTTAATCGATACTAAATGATAATAGGTAATCATAAAACGATGATAAACAGTTGTTAATTGAAGGAATATCAAAAACACTTTTTTTTCAGGAAACGTAACACGCCCAAATAAGGACACTAAGAAAATATTTGCTTTACTAAGGATCTTATTACTACAACTATTGACACACTAAACAAAATATTTTTCATGTCGTTTATCTTTCAACTGTCGAAAAATTTAATGCCATTATTCATTTTGCTTATTAAATTGATTTCTTATAATTTTCATTAATTATTATATTATATTCTTATGTTTATAGTATTAAACTCATTTTCACGGTTTTTTCATAAATTGAAAAAATGAACAATAATTGAACTCAGAACAGTTTATACATACTAGGGATATAATTGCTACAAATCTAGAAACCCTATACAATTTATATTTACTTTCGTTTATCTTTCAACTGGAGACAAATTAATTTTCCTTCGTCTTGGAACGTTAATCGATACTAAATGATAATCGGTAATCATAAAACGATGATAAACAGTTGTTAATTGAAGGAATATCAAAAACACAGTTTTTTCAGGAAACGTAACAAGCCCAAATAAGAACACTAAGAAAATATCTGCTTTACTAAGGATCTTATTACTACAACTATTGACACACTAAACAAAATATTTGTCATGTCGTTATCTTTCAACTGTAGACAAATTAATTTTCATTGGTCTTGGAATGTTAATCGATACTAAATGATAATCGGTAATCATAAAACGATGATGAATAGTTGTTAATAGAAGGAATATCAAAAACACGGTTTTTTCAGGAAACGAAACAAGCCCAAATAAGGACACTAAGAAAATATCTGCTTTACTAAGGATCTTATTACTACAACTATTGACACACTAAACAAAATATTTGTCATGTCGTTCATCCTTCAACTGTAGACAAATTAATTTTCCTTCGTCTTGGAACGTTAATCGATACTAAATGATAATCGGTAATCATAAAACGATGATAAACAGTTGTTAATTGAAGGAATATCAAAAACACGGTTTTTTCAGGAAATGTAACAAGCCCAAATAAGAACACTAAGAAAATATTTGCTTTACTAAGGATCTTATTACTACAACTATTGACACACTAAACAAAATATTTTTCATGTCGTTTATCTTTCAACTGTAGACAAATTAATTTTCATTGGTGATGGAATGTAAATTAATACTAAATGATAATCTGTAATAATAAATCGATGATAAACAGTTATTAATTGAAGGAATATCAAAAACACGGTTTTTTCAGGAAACGTAACAAGCCCAAATAAGGACACTAAGAAAATATCTGCTTTACTAAGGATCTTATTACTACAATTATTGACACACTAAACAAAATATTTGTCATGTCGTTTATCTTTCAACTGTAGACAAATTAATTTTCATTGGTCTTGGAACGTAAATTGATACTAAATGATAATCGGTAATCATAAAACGATGATAAACAGTTGTTAATTGAAGGAATATCAAAAACACGGTTTTTTCAGGAAACGAAACAAGCCCAAATAAGGACACTAAGAAAATATCTGCTTTACTAAGGATCTTATTACTATAACTATTGACACACTAAACAAAATATTTGTCATGTCGTTTATCCTTCAACTGTAAACAAATTAATTTTCATTCGTCTTGGAACGTTAATCGATACTAAATGAATCGGTAATCATAAAACGATGATAAACAGTTGTTAATTGAAGGAATATCAAAAACACGGTTTTTTCAGGAAACGTAAAAAGCCCAAATAAGGACACTAAGAAAATATCTGCTTTACTAAGGATCTTATTACTACAACTATTGACAAACTAAACAAAATATTTGTCATGTCGTTTATCTTTCAACTGTAGACAAATTAATTTTCCTTCGTCATGAAACGTTAATCGATACTAAATGAATCAGTAATCATAAAACGATGATAAACAGTTTTTAATTTAAGGAATATCAAAAACACATTTTTTTCAGGAAATGTAAAAAGCCCAAATAAGGACACTAAGAAAATTTATACGTAACTAAGGATCTTATTACTACAACTATTGACACACTAAACAAAATATTTTTCAAGTCGTTTATCTTTCAAATGTAGACAAAATAAATGTACATCTTCTTTAAACGGTAATAATTACAAAATTATAATTTGTAATAATAAATGTATTATAAAAACATCTTAATTGTCTGTAAAACAAACTAACGGTTTTTTTCAGTAAAAGAAACAAGCCAAAATAAGGACACTAAGAAAATATCTGCTTTACTAAGGATCTTATTACTACAACTATTGACACACTAAACAAAATATTTGTCATGTCGTTTATCTTTCAACTATAGACAAATTAATTTTCATTCGTCATGGAACGTTAATCGATACTAAATGAATCAGTAATCATAAAATAATGATAAACAGTTGTTAATTGAATGAATATCAAAAACACAGTTTTTTAAGGAAACGTAACAAGCCCAAATAAGGACACTAAGAAAATTTATTCGTAACTAAGGATCTTATTACTAGAACTATTGACAAACTAAACAAAATATTTGTCATGTCGTTTATCTTTCAACTGTAGACAAATTAATTTTACTTCGTCATGAAACGTTAATCGATACTAAATGAATCAGTAATCATAAAAAGATGATAAACAGTTGTTAATTGAAGGAATATCAAAAACACAGTTTTTTCAGGAAACGTAACAAGCCCATTTAAGGACACTAAGAAAATATCTGCTTTACTAAGGATCTTATTACTACAACTATTGACACACTAAACAAAATATTTGTCATGTCGTTTATCTTTCAACTGTAGACAAATTAATTTTCCTTAGTCATGGAACGTTAATCGATACTAAATGATAATCGGTAATCATAAAACGATGATAAACAGTTGTTAATTGAAGGAATATCAAAAACACGGTTTATTCAGGAAACGTAACAAGCCCAAATAAGGACACTAAGAAAATATCTGCTTTACTAAGGATCTTATTACTACAACTATTGACACACTAAACAAAATATTTGACATGTTGTTTATCTTTCAACTGTCGACAAATTAATTTTCATTCGTCTTGGAACGTTAATCGATACTAAATGATAATCGGTAATCATAAAACGATGATAAACAGTTGTTAATTGAAGGAATATCAAAAACACAGTTTTTTCAGGAAACGTAACAAGCCCAAATAAGGACACTAAGAAAATATCTGCTTTACAAAGGATCTTATTACTACAACTATTGACACACTAAACAAAATATTTGCCATGTCGTTTATCTTTCAACTGTAGACAAATTAATTTTACTTCGTCTTGGAACGTTAATCGATACTAAATGATAACCGGTAATCATAAAAAGATGATAAACAGTTGTTAATTGAAGGAATATCAAAAACAAATTTTTTCAGGAAACGTAACAAGCCCAAATAAGGACACTAAGAAAATATCTGCTTTACTAAGGATCTTATTACTACAACTATTGACACACTAAACAAAATATTTGTCATGTTGTTTATATTTAAAATTTCTACAAATTAATTTTAATTAGTCTTGGTACGTAAATCGATAATAAATGATAAAAGGTAATAAAAAAAATCTTATAAAAAGTTATTAACTGTAGGAATATAAAAAACATGGTTTTTTCAGGAAACGTAACAAGCCAAAATAAGGACACTAAGAAAATATCTGCTTTACTAAGGATCTTATTACTACAACTATTGACACACTAAACAAAATATTTGTCATGTCGTTTATCTTTAAACTGTAGACAAATTAATTTTCATTCGTCTTGGAATGTTAATCGATACTAAATGAATCAGTAATCATAAAACGATGATAAACAATTGATAATTGAAGGAATATAAAAAGCACTGTTTCGTCATGAAATATAACGAGCCCAAAAGGGGATACTAAATTTTTTTTTACTTTACTAAAAATTTTAATACTGCTACTATTGACACACTAAGCAAGGTATTTGTCGTTTCGTTTATCTTTAAACAACGGAAAAATTAGTTGTCATTCGTCATGGCACGTTGATCAATAATAAACCTTCCACTTTGCCTTCCTTCCTTCTTCATTTCTACCAGTGGCTGCGTAGGTCTGCTTTACTGATCTTGCTGAACCTTTCCTCATAAGTAAATAGATTAGATTGTGTCAGCGAACTGTTTTTCTTTATATCGTCAAAGCAAACGGCGCACGTTTCATTTGTAAGGCGAAGTCTTAGAAAATCCTAGTTGGTTTATAGGACACGATCGAATCTCAGTTTTTCTCCGGCAGTGTACCCTTGAAGCTAGGAGATACTTAGTAACGAGTATGTTGTTAATACGTTTGTATTTTGTACCGACAGTGTACCCTTGAAGCTAGGAGATACTTAATAACGACTACATTTTTAATAACTTTGTACTGGCAGGGTGCCCTCAAAACAAGGAGATACTTAATAGCGAGTACGGTCTTAATACTTTTGTATTTTGTGCCGGCAGTGTATCCTTGATGCAAGGAGATACGTAATAACTTACGTTCTTAGTATTTTTGTAATTTGTACCGACAGTGAACGCTTGAAGGTAGGAGATACTTCATTACGAGTACGTTCTTAATAATTTTGCACTTCATATCGCCAGTGAACCCATGAATCTACGAGATAGTTAATAACGAGTACGTGCTTTATACTTTTTTACTTTGTAAAGACAGTGTACCCTTAAAGCTAGGAGATGCTTACTAACTTATACATTCTTAATACCTTTGCACTCTTTTCGTAACTTTTACTCTGTGGGTGGAAAAATTCACTAAAATTATAATACCAAGGAAAAAAAAACACGTAAAGTACCCCCTTGGACCTATCTTGGAGCTATTCATGCCTGAATACCTCGTTTTTTAATGATTTTTTTTTGTTATTTCAAAATTATCTTGCTTATGGTGGCTGTAGATTTGCATCAGTAATGCCACGTTGAAGAGTGAAAATAAATTTATAGAATTAATTAGTTAAATTTTTAAAATGCTTATTGTTCGTCGAAATTCAAAGACTAACATAACAATAAGCTGACTGTCAAACCAAACTACACCTTCAAATGAAATCTATATCTTCTCAAGTCTTTTGGTGCGGCATATGTTTTTAGCTTATATTTGCTGATTTTCCACCCAAACTTCTTCTTTTTAAATTTACCGTCCGCTATTACCAAAAACTGCATAACTGAATGTAGCTGTATAATTATGTTCAAATTTTTTCCTTAAAAATAAGATTCTCGGTTAATTCTAATTTTTAAGATGTATATGGTAGTATAAGTTTCCATAGTCAAATTTAATTTTCACTATTATTGGTACCTTAAGAGCCCTATTTAGAAATGAAAATAATACATTTTTGAATAGTGCTTTATTTATTATGTAACTAAAATTTTCCAAAAATCCAAAGAAACAGAACGGGGGAAAAATTTACATTCCTCTATGCTGTATTCTATAATATCCCTTACTATGGCAAACGTCTTATTTTTCTCCAACATTTTAACAAATTGAAACGCTGTTTAATTTGACTATTTAACTGAGGATTCATATCAGACTAAATTGCGGAAAATTCTAAAACGGAAATTTCAGAAAAAAATGAACTTGAAGGAAGAGTGTGCAAGGCTTTAAGGTTTCTAGGCAATTTAACACTGCGGTGAGTTGTTGGCAATAATAGCAGTGGTGGTAATTCTAGTGGTGCCACCTTTACTAGACATATTTGAAAGTCACCTCAATTTTACTGAAGATAAGTACAAGGTGAAGATCGTAAGCAAGTTTCATCAACAGTGTCCCTTTATGTGGATACGCTTGATTAGCAGCTGTTATCTGAATATTTCTGCTGTTTCACAGAAGAATACTAGTGGTCGAAAATGAATTATATATTTTTTCATGAGTTAATTTAAGATTTCTAAAGATCTTAGGAAGATAAAAATAAACACCAATTTATGGGTAAAATTATGGGTAATAGTTGTAGAATTCTAACTGACTTTATCCAGACTAATTGACTTTACGTAGACAGGGGGCCTACCTATTCATACCTTTAATTTATTTATGAATTTGTCAAAGGAAATTTATTTTTAGACAGGCCAATTTAGAAGATCAGTTATTAAAAGTTCAATTGATCAATGGAATAATCAATACTTTAGAAGATCAATTTATTATAAGATAGTAATTCTGCCTATGCCATGGAATTTTCATTGATTTAGGAATGATAAAAACAAAGAGATATGTTAATTCAAAGTATCCCACAGAAAAAGCAGCCTGCAACCATATCTTGACATAAGCTTACTATGTTTACTTTGGAGATAACTCAAGGCATAAATCCAAATACCATTTAAATACAACACTTTCCATTGGGGAAGTAGGGGGGTTTTCTGAAGAAAAATTCCGAGGAGGATTTCAGGCATGATAAATTGTAAGAAATTAAATAAAGAAATATTTGTTTTTCAAATTAAAGTAGGCAAAGGAGAATTTGCCAGGCAAAATTTTCCGCGGGAAATTTTCTCGTTAGAATTTTCAGTAAGAACGGAATTGTCCAGGAAATTTTTTTACGAAGGAAGAATTTTTCATTCAGGAACTTTTTGCGAGAAGGATTTTCCATAAAGGGGGAGGCGGACTTGCAGGCATTACTTTAAAAATTAATCAGAAATTAAATATGACACAATTTTTTTAAACTGAAAGTAAGTGGCAACACTAAAAATTGACACGAATAAACATTATCCTCAATATGTGGGGGCTTCCCCTTCTTCAATACCTCACTCTTTACGTGAAAACTTTGACTTTTTGGACAACTCTTAATACAAAAGGGCTGCTTAATTAGAATAATAAGTTTTTTGAAGTACTAACAAACTATAGTATGTGGATCAATGGATTGAGGAGGGGGTAGCTCCCTTCATGTACGAAATATCTTTTTGTCAAAATGTCCCAGAGAAAAAGCAGGCTGCAACCATGTCTTAACAATAAAGCATTATATTCACTGTGCATAGGTCTATAACTGAATATTTAACTCCAAACACCTTTTGAACAAAATATTAATCACCATGATACTAAATTTGTTTATATTTACTCAACAGAATTTTCCAATGGTATTGGTCAAGAACAGTGTTTTAATTCGATTGACCAAGCAATTTTAGGCATTTTCAAATACCCTCCTCCTCCATCCTCCAGAAAAATTTAAAACAGCTCTTGGTGCTTTAAAGTGGCTCTTTCATTAATAGTGGTGAAATCTTATTATGATAGTTGTATTTTTTAATTTGATTGAGGTCGTGTTGCACTCAGCATAAGGGAGACTGATTTTCTATTGCACCACAAAATTAGGCGACTTTGTGCCTCATGATGACCTCTTAAAGGCAAAAGGTTTAGTCTATCGTCTGTCAACTCAAACACGGTAAATCAAAAGAGTTTAGCAAACCTTATATAATTTAGGAATATCGTTAGAATTTAAATATAAACTTTCTCAGCCTTTCCGGTATGTTTAGCTTTAAGCCATTTTCGGTAATCGTTGCTCTTTACCGAAAAATTCTCAAAATTTGTCAATAAAGCACTTTATTGTTCTACTTCTACTTTCCAATAGTTTGACATAAAAGAAACATGACCAACCCCTGGGTCTTTAATTTTACTTGCGTTTTAAGAAAGCATTATTTATTTTCGAACGTTAAAAAAAAAAAGAAATTGAGATTATAATGGTCATCTACATATGTTTGATTTGGTATTCAAGTTTCTTAGTAATCCTGATTTTGATGACATTTTCGGTTCAAGTGTTCCGAAAGGGATATAAACATATAAATAAAAAAAACATATCTTTTTATGGTGATTCAAAGTTTAAAAAAGCAAAGTTCAGTAATCTAGAACCTAGAAACCAAAAGATACAAGCCTGAGATTTGCCGTATTTTAAAAAAAGAAGGAAAATATTCATAACAAAGGAATGATCTTGATGAAAATTAGCATAATTGAAAGCAACAATACAGAGGTTTTGCGTCCCTCTTTGCAAATATGCAAAAATTTGTAGCTTTTTTGAAGGATGGCTGTAGACCCACTTTTTTTCTTTTTGTTTTGCCAAATCGTGATTGCATCGAATAGGTGGTTCCAGATCATTGGAAGAAAGTTCGTTTGAAGGGAAATTGAAAGTTTTAGTTCCATCAAAAGAAGCAAAAAATATCACCACAATCGCCCCGGTTTTTGTTTTTGATCATTTTGTTCAACATAGTTGAACATTCTGGAAATTAGGTCTTTTAGGATGTTAACCCTCTCAGAGCCCTCAGTGCAAGGGTTTGTAAGTTATGCCCTGGGGGCATATAAGGGTTATATTGAAAGTTGTTGTATAAATCATAGGCAGCTCGATCGCGCTGCCTATGTAAAGAACGGGGACACTCGAGAACGGGACAAGAAACGGAGACTAAGTAAAGAGGAGGACACTCCCCCACAACCCTCAGGGTAAGGGTTTTAAGTTATACCCTGGGGGCATATAAGAACGATGTTGGCACAATGTATTATTTATTATTTTTTCCTTTAGACCAGGGCACTTCGTATCGAAGAAGTTGTCGTAGAAACTTCAAAGGGCTTGTGCCCTTTTAAATAGTCGAAAGTGATTGAAAGGTGACTAACACCCCTCTCACGCCCACCATTTCTCCAAACACATCCAATCAAAATTTTGAGATAGCCATGTTGTTTAACGTAGTTGAAAGTTCTGGAAATTCGGTCTTAGAGGATGACAACCACCCTAACAGAACTTCGCGTAAGGGCTGTAAATTATGCCTTGGAGGCATATAATGTGTTTATAGAAAGCGTTGCCGTTTCCAAGAGGGCTCATTCGATTGGAAATCAAAATGCCATGTGTCATTCTCAACAGTCGAAAATGACAGGAAGGCTTGACATTTCCATAGTACAGATCGATGTGGGTATAATGTATTGTTTTTTTTTTTTGTCGTTTAGACAAGGGCACTTCGTATCGAAGGAGTTGTCATGGGAACTTCGAAAAGGGCTCATTCGATTGAAAATAGAAAGGGCTAATGCCAAATTTAATAATCGGAAGTGATTTGAGGGCAACTAGTCCCCCTTGCTTTCTCACCCTCCCACGCCCAGCCTCCAACTCCAACCCTCCCATTTCTACTCTTAAAATTTAACCAAATCAAAATAGCGTAAGCGTATCCAAACTATCGAAGAAAGTAAACAGATTTCTTTGCGAATGGTATCAAGTTTCCCATTTCAGGTCAACTAGAGGAGGTATGAAACTAAAATAAACAGTACTATTTGTATCTAGATTTTTAAAAGGGTGTTTGTTGTTAAAAATTGCTGAAAATTTTTCTCCAGCATACAAATAGCAGGTCAAATTATAAAGTCTTAAAAAACGAAAAGATTTAAAGTATTATTTTCTTTTTCCCTGAAAAGACTATGTCAATATAAAACGAACAGAAATTAATTTAAATAAGTTTTTCCACAAAATAAGCTTTTGAAAGAAAAGTAAAGAACTCCATTAAAAAAAATGAGCAAAAATAAAATAAAATAATCTACCAAGCGTGAAACTACCAAAAATCAGCATCAATAAATAAATGAAACCCAAAACGAACAGATATTACAATAAATAACCAAGTCAAACTCAAAACGAGCAGAAATTAATATAAGTTGGGTTCAAAACCCCTATGCCTTCCCAAGGCCAGAACAAAATTTGCACTTTACTGAAAAAAATATAAATGTTTTTACTCTTATAACTTTAATAAATTAAATAATTTTAACATTTTGATTACTAAATATCAGTATATGTATATTAAACTGACAATGCACATTCATTTGTATATTTTCAGTAAAGTGCAAATTTTGTTCTGGCCTAGGGAAGGCATAGGGTTTTTAGCCCAACTTATGTTAATTTCTGTTCATTTTCAGTCTGGCTCGGTTGTTTATTGTAATTTCTATTCGTTTCGGGTTTTATTTATTTATCGGTGCTGAATTGTGGTAGTTCCAGGCTTGGTAGATTATTTGGTTTTGTTTTTGCTATTTTTTTGTTTAATAGAGTTGTTTACTTTTCTTTGAAAAACTTATTTTGTTGAAAAAGTTTTTTAAATTAATCTCTGGAAAGAAAGAAATATTGTGTGTTTTCGTAGTGTTTTCATATGTATTGTTATTTATAGTGTAATAGTGTGTTATAGTTTTAGTATATAGTTTTTAATTAGATGGCTCCCCTCTTTTCTATAGGATAGGAGATGAAATTAAGTTAATATCTAAAAAAACTGATTTTTTCCCAGAGAAAGAAGATCGTTCATGTATTTGTTCGTTTTTTCATGTGGGTGATCATATCGATTCAGCAGCCATAGAGGGCTCATTTGAACGAAAAAAAAATCTAGTTTTCATTTAAGCAGTAAACATATTCAGCCATAGGAAAGTGCTTGTTTTCAGTATTTTATATGATAAATTAGCGATTTTAGCCTAAACAAGCCCAAAATATTACCAAGCAAAAAGTATCAGAACTATAAAAAGTGTGTTTATATGGTCTCCCCGTCTCCGACTACAACTGCTACTAACAACTCAACACAGCACGAAGCCACCTGAGGCCAACACAGCTACGTTCGCTACTCCTCAATCCTAATTTATCCATACCATCCCTCTTTACAATTATTTGAAAACACCTATTTTTGTTATTTTATAGGATAAACAACAGGGACTAACGCGGCAAAAGTCCAACTTATATTTAAGAAAAACTTTATTCTTAACTGCTAGGGAAAACTCTTTTCGTGTCAGTTTAAACTATTTATAGGTGGTAAAATATCGATTGCACAATATATATCTAGGGACTGAAACGCAAAACCATGTTGGTGGTTGTACTTAGCCATTTGGTTATCTGATTCCTTACGGTCTTGCAGACACTTTGGAGCAACTGAAGCCAAAAGCGTTTATCTAGAGTGTTTGTTATTTAAGAAAAATATGGTTTGTTGGTTTCTCAACTTAAAAACTGTTTTTGTTGTAGAAAAATCAGGAGGAATGTGTCCTCAAAATTTGGTTCCTAAGGAGAGATTAAGCGCATGAAATGGATCTATTTGGCCCGGTAACTGACCCCGTAATAGCCACACAGAAATTCCACAACTTTTTTAAGAAAAAGCCCAGATCACCATCAGTCGTGATTACTGACGAAACGTCAACTGTAAGTCATTATTTTTACTAAACATACAAATTACCGCTGTTTTCAAACTCCTGATATAATTGTCTTAAGGTGTTTATTGTCAAAGAAAGGGATGACTATTTTTATGATGGATTTTTAACATTTGGCTTGTTGAATTTTATGTTTCATTTTGGTTTTCTTTTACTTTGACATAAGCAGCCCAACCGACTCTATTAGAGCTTGTTTTCGTGTTTTGAAAACAAATATTATCTTATCTCTTATCTTAATAGGTGACCCTAAATTTCGCTCTTTTCGATTATACCTATTTCTGTTACTTTTTGAGGAGCTTTAACTTGAAAGAAATGTATTCTTCCCCTTCCTTCAATACCGTCTCTGGATTTTGCCACTTCTTCAATTTTTTTCTGGAAAACTGTCTACATGTTTTGTAGGGTGGGGTGATTTTGTATGAATCAAATTTCCTCTTCCTAAATATATGCAAAGGCTGCCTCAAACCCATGTACCATCAATGATTAGATATCAAATATACATTTATTTCTAACCCATTATACAATACAAAAGTACACAGACAGGGAGAACATAGAGAAAACGACAAAGGAAAATGAATAAGAGAAAGAAAAAAGAGACATTACAACTATCAGAACTAAGCCCGCAGATATAGAAAGAAGACCTGGAGGGCAGATATTCACTATTTTTGCTATTTATTCCGTTCAAAATTGCATACTACGCAAGTTGTTAGCACGCTAGACTCAAAATCCTTTATCCGTGAGGGCCGGGGTTTGAGACCTAGTATTGCTGTTTATTTGGTTTGGAAGGGAGATCAGTCATTGACTCTGTAAGGTCAACCAGATTCGACCTAGCTCTAAAGGGGTAGCCAGAGAAATCCGGGTAAGGTAAACAGAAAAGGTGGACAAAAGCACTGAATGGCTGGCCCCAGGCCCCCCATCGCACTTCCTCGCTGAAGAACCACGAAACAGAGATCAGTACCGCCGGTAGGGACTTTAAAGTCCTGTTCCATATTTCTTATATTTTTTTTTCAATTATGTGAATCCAAAATAGCGTTATTTCTGGAATGGTGTTTTCTAGAAGTTTTGGTTTGATTAACTGAATTTGATTGTGTTAGAAGTTTTTTTTGAGTCTACGCTATGGGGACAAAAAGTACATTTTGAGGATAACCAGATGCCCTCTGATTTGTTTCGGCTCTAAATAGGCTACTTAGTGCATTCAATTTGTTACACAATAATTTTCTGCGCCTAAATGTTTTATAGGATGAGGCATAGGGGAATTTAATGCTCGAAATTAAAGGTTCAACTGGAAAAATGTCTAAGAAGGATCCTGAGCATATCGTGGAATAAAAAAGTCACCAACATAGAAGTCTGTCGGTGATCCGGTTAGCCATTAGTTAGTGACATCCTGATAGGTAGGAGATGAGCTGACCTTGGTCACGTCCATCGTATGCCAGAGGATTGACTCCCAAAAATATTATATGAGTTCCCCGAGGGGTACCCCGAGGGGAGACGCATAAGAGGTCGACCAAGACACACTTTACGACGGCAGTATGACCAGAACCTGAGAAGTGTGGAGCTGTCTCTTCAACCACAGTGGGAAGATGTCGCTGATGCAGCTCAGTTCCAAAATGTCTGGCAAGGCTTTGTAGACTCCCTATGCGCCATTCCTTACACTGGAGGATCTAAGGTAAGGTATTAGGGGCAAATATACCCTCGAGACACATCACTTTTTACTGCATCATCGCTACTGGGTTGATTAATGTTTCAGCCATTGTCAAAAAAATGTACGTATTGTGAAAGGGAGCCTAACCAATGCTAATGGAGATAGGAGCTAATGACCTACACCTAATCAGGTTCAAATAAATAATAGACTAGAACAATAGTATTGGCTATCGAGCTCATTTTGGCAAAGTAACAGGTCTATGGCCACTAAAAACAAAAACAAAACAAAAATTAACAAGAAAGTAGAAAAATAACGTGAATATTTTTCCTGTTTCAAACAAAGCAATTGAGAACCGAAAAGAACAGAAACAAAAACAGCAAAAAATTGACCAAAAAAGATGAAACAATAAAACAATATAACAATCGGAAAAGTAAGAAAACTTAAAATAACTATAATCAAACACTATAGTTTAAAAAGTTTTTAATTATAGTTACGTTTTTGTTTTATTTTTTTAATGAACAAAATTAAATTTGATTCAATTAAGTTTAAACAAAAATGATAAAATAAAAGGTGTGGCATAGTACTGCCTAAACAAAACGCCACAAGCCTGCAATGTTAGAAGATAAAGATCCGAAAAAAGTAATTATAATTATTTAGTCTATTTTCAATTTTTCAACTTAAAAATGTGATTCAGTTTAATCTAAATAAAAATGATAAGACAAGAAGAGAAGATAAATGATAAAGAAGTTGAAAATTTTTGAATATCAGACAGTAACATAAAAATATTTAAAGTTTTAGATAAAGGTTTTATTTTTAAGTGTTTTCTAGTTTTATTTTCTGTTCTTGTTTGTCTCTCTTTTTTGTGAAGTGGTAGCCTCTTATTTTTGTGACCTTTTAGTGGGATCAGAGACCATATGCCTCAACAAGAATCAGTGAAAAGTGATAATATAGACAAGTTTTCGCTTGACCCTTAGGGCAGTCATGGGCGCCCATAAGTTGAATTTTAGGGGGAAAATCACAAAATAAAAATACCATGGACAGTACAATAGCACTGCCTGATAAAGAGCGATATGGGCACAATGTATTATTTTTTGCTTTACCAGGGCACTTATTATAGAAAGAAATGTCGTAGAGGGTTCAAAAAAAACTCATTCGATTTGAAATTGAGAGGGCTAGTGCCCTTCTTAATAGTCAAAAGCGATTGGAGATTAACCAGCGCCAATCCCCCACGCCAATCATTTTCTCAAACACATCCAAACAAAATTTTTAGACAGCCATTTTGTTCAGCGTAGTTTAAAGTTCCGAAAATTATGACTTTGAGGATGACAAACCCCCAACCCTCATTTTAAAGGTTGTAAGTTATGCACTGGGGTATATAACGCTTTTATAAAAAGGGTGGTCGTATAAACCTAGGAAGGGGGCTCATTGGAAACAACATATCTAAAGGAATAAGTTTATTGTAAATGAAAGTGTTATTAATTCAAACAATTTTACAAAAAATATTAAAACACAAAAGAAAGACTTAAAAGACACGATAAACAAAAACTAAAACGTGAAGAATAAGACAAATGGAAAAAAAACATGCAATAAAGCAAAAATACATACTGGCAATCATTTTCAAACAGGGCAAGATGGATACTAGGGTTAACTTTAAGCACTATTGAGGTGTTTCTGAGGGCTTTTAATAAAAATGCCTCGTTTCTTTGAGCCATGATATTTCACACCATTGTGACAATGTATGCCCCCCTACCCCTTTAGCAATCATTTCCAGAGGACGGACTGATATTAGAACTAATTTAAAGCTAAATTTCTTTGACTGCAAGTTATATTATGCCCCCCCCCCCCCTAATCCTACATGGTAGAAATTCTTTAACAAATCTATCTTAACTTTTAAACTATAGAAAATATTATTACATGTAATTCACGCCACAGAGACATTACTTGACTGCCCACATATCCTCTACAGTCATTCCTAAGACATTTCACAGACATTTCTTGTTAGAAATTATGCCTGAATCCGCTCATTCAAGTTTTCTCAAGCCATGCCTATGTAATACATCGTTTCAATTCACACTACTGTGACATTACACACCTCCCATCCGTCATCCACGTGGCACCACCCCTTGTAATCCCCTTAAGACATTTTCAACCGTTTCACTCCGGAAAATAAAGTAGTGAATGTAAATTAAACATTATATTTTTGAACAGCAAAAAGTGGAACATTTCTTTACTAGAGCGTGATACTTCAACCAATTCACGCAACAGTACTCCACTACTATTGCTCTCTGGAACCCTCTGACATCACATAATCATTCCAAAGACATTTTTCAGACATTTCTTGTTAAAATTCATTCTTCAACCCGAGGATTCAATTTCTTGCAAGCCGAACCCTTCATGATAACCTCAAAAACACATCACACCACGGCACCACCTTGGCATTAAACACCCCTCCCTCCGTCATCCACAAGGCAGCCCCCTCATTACATCCCCCCTAGGACATTCTCAAGGTTTTCTCAACGAATATATGCTCATGAATCTAAATTCAACACTATTTTCACTTTAATAGTGGAACTCGGCATTTCATGGCTAGAATCTGATACTCCAAGCAATTCATGGCCCAATACCAAACTATTACTGCTCCCTGGCACCCCTCTGAGATCATCCCATCACCCCAAGACATTTTTTACAGACATGTCTTGTTAAAAGTCGTACTTAAATCCAATTATTCAAGTTTTTGTAAGCCAAACCATTCATGATAACCTCAAAAACACATCGCACTACCATGGCATTACGCAACCGGCCAATTGCGGGGAAATTTTGACTATGGATATACAAACATTTAAGCATTTAACCAATTATCTTCAATATTTTAACGTTTACTTCATATAATTAATATTTTCTAGGGTTTATCGCCCGAAGTTTGATAATTTTAAGGTATTATTTTCGATGTTTTATTATTTTTACATATTTCCCTGGGGATTTATAGATCTGAAGCATTAAAAAATTCAGCCTTGAGTGAGACATATGACTTAGGCTTTCTTTATAGTGTTGTGCCATGTTTTTTCCCATCAGTGTTACCTCCATTGATGTTTCAAAGTGCATTTGGAAGCTTTCTCGTTTGTATCGTGTGACTCAGGATCTATTCATAGTGTTGTGCCGTGCTTTATCTTCTCGGCATTACCTCTCTTGATGTTTCAAAGTGCATTTTTTTTTCATAGGAATCGTTTGACTCAAGATATTTTTATACTGTTAAGACATGGTTTATCATGTCAGTGTTATCCCTGTTGATAGTTCAAATTGTATTTTGGAAATTTTCTCGTTTGAAATATATGCCTCAAGATATTTTTTATAGTTTGTGATTTGTTTTATATTGACTGTTTTACATATGTTGATATTTCAAAGTTCATTTTGGAAGTTTATCGTTTTCTACGTGTGACTCAAGATGTTTTGTAGTGCCGTGTCTGGGTTTGTCTTGTCACTGTTACCTCAATTGATGTTTACAAGTTCATTTTGGAATTTTTTGCGTTTGAAACGTATCACTCAAGATCTTTTTTCTTGTGTTGTATCGGAGTTTGACTAGTCAGTGTTACCTCAGTTGATGTTTAAAGTGCACCTTGGAATTGTTTCGTTTGAAACGTATGACTCATAATGTTTTTATGCTGTAGTGTCGTGGTTTATCTTTTCAGTGTACCTCTATCGATATATTGAAGTGTAGTTTGGAAGTTTCTCGTATGAAGCATATGGCTCAAGATATTTTCCTAGTGTTGTAACTTATCTTGCCTGTGTCACCTCAATTGATTTTTCAAAGTGCATTTTGAAATTTTTTTTCTTTAAAACATATGACTTGGCCTATTTTTGCAGTGTTGTGTCCTGGTTTATCTTATCAGTGTTACCTCTGTTAATGTTTAAAAGTGGATCTTGGAAGTTATCTCGTTTTAAACATATGCCTAAAGATATTTTTTGGTTCTGATGTATCACGGGTTTCTAGTCTATGTTACCTCAGGTGATGCTTCAAAGTTCTTTTTGGAAAGTTTCTCATTTGAAACGTGTGACTCAGGATATTTTTTGTACTGATGTGTCACGGTTTGTCTTGGCACTGTTACCTCACTTGATGATTCAAAGTGTATTTTGGAAGTTTCTCGTTTTAAACGCATGACTCAGAATGTTCTTGTTGTGCGTTGTCGTGGCTTATCATACCAGTGTCACCTCAGTTGATGTTTCCAAGTTCATTTTGGAATTTGTTTTGTTTGAAACATATGACTAAAGATATTGTTTGTACTCTCCTGGTCTGTTTTGTCACTGTTACCTCACTTGGTGCTTTCAAAGTACATGCTGTAAGTTTCTCGTTTGAAACGTATGACTTGGGATATTTTTGTAGTGATGTGTCTTGACTTGTCTTTGTTGCCTCTCTTGATGCTGTCAAAGTGCATTGTGGAAGTTTTTTCGTTTGAATCATATGACTCAGAATGTATTTCTAGTGTTTTGTCGTGGTTTATCTTGTCAGTGTTACCTCTGATAATGTTTCAAAGTGCATGTTGGAAGTTTTATCACTTGAAACATATGGCTCGGAATGTTTTAATAGTGTAGTATCATGACTTATCTTGTCAGTCGTACCTCAAATGATGTTTCAAAGTTCATTTTGGAAGTTTTTTTTTTCGTTTGAAACATATGACTCAAGATATTTTTATTCTGTCTTGGTTTTGTCTTGTCACTCTTACCTCACTTGATGTTCTAAAGTGCATTTTTGAAATTTTTTCGTTTGAAACACATGACTCAAGATTTTTTTTTGTGTTGTATCGTGGTTTATCTTATATGTGTAACAAACATTTACTTAATTATATACAATTTCTATTGGAAGTAACAACTTTTTTCTTAATAGTAACAAATTTTGTCTAATAACAGCAAGCTTTTCGTCAAAGATAACAAATTTCTCTTAGAAGTAACAATTTTTTTCTGACCCTAACAAGTTTTCTGTTGGAACTAGAAAGTTTTTCTTAACACAGCAAATTTTCCCTTCGAAGTAACAACTTTTCCTTAATACTAATAAAGTTCTACTTAATACTATTAAGTTTCTGTGTGAAAAAACAGGTTTTTCTAATAGTAACAATCTTTCTAATAGCAGCAAGTTTTCCGTCAAAGATAACAAATTCCTCCTAGAAGTAACAATTTTCTATTTGTGCTACCATGTTTTCTGATAGAAGTAGCAAGTTTATCTTAACACTAAAAAGTTTTCTCTTCGAATTATCAATTTTTTCTTTATTATTAACTATCTTTTACTTAATATTTTCAAATTTCTCTTGCAGATAATAGGATTTCTCTTAATAGTAAAAATTTTCTTCTAATAGCAGCAAGTTTTCCGTCAAATTTAAGAAATCTTCTTAGAAGTAATTATAGCTAATATGACCGACCATGCTAACGTAAGTTAAATGAACCCAACTTAAACTGAGTTAACTTAATGTAGTTAAGGGGTTTTCTAGCAGATAACTTGTTAGCTTAAACAAAAATTTTTACTTCTGAGATAAATTCCTTGTCTTTGACGGAGAACTTGCTGGTATTAGAAAAAATTTTACTAATGAGAAAAAACCTGTTACTTCCAAGAGAAACTTGATAGTATTTAATAAAAGATTGTTAGTATTAGAGAGAAAGTTGTCACTTTGAAGAGCAAATTTGTTAATGTTAAGAGAAACTTGCTACTTTTAACAACAAACTTGGTAGCTTTAACAGGAAATTGCTACTTCTAAAGAGAAATTCGTTATCTTTGACGGAAAACTTGCTGCAATTAGAAAAATTGGTTACTATTAAGAAAAATCTGTTACCTACTTGAAAAAATTGATCGTATTAAGTAAATATTTGTTAGTCTTAACGAAAAAGGTTGTTACTTCGAAGAGAAAATTTTTTACTGTTAAGAAAAAGTTGCTACTTCTAACAGAAAACTTCGTAGCACTAACAGAAAATTGTTCCTTCTAAGAGAAATTTGTTTTCTTTAACAGAAAACTTGCTGCTATTAGAAAATCTTTCTTACTATTAAGGAAAAAAGTTGTTACTTCGAAGAGAAAAAATTTGTTAGTGTTTAGTAAAATTTACTTCATCTAACAGAAAACTTCTTAGCATAAACAGAAAAGTGTTAATTCAAAGAGAAATTTGTTATCTTTGGAGGAAAACTTGCTGCTATTAGAAAATAAACTTGCTGCTATTGATGCTTTGAAAGCATCAAGAAAGGTAACAAAGACAATTCACAGAACATCAATTTAAAACTAGATAAAGCGTGACACATTAGTAACAAAAAAACATCTTGAGTCATATGTTTCAAACTTGAAAACTTCCAAAATGCATTTTGGAACATTAATAGAGGTAACACTGACAAGATAAGCCAGTACACAACACTACAAAAGTAAGCCAGGTCAGATCTTTTAAAGGAAAAAACTTCAAAATGTACTTTGAAAACATCAATTGAGGTGACACAGGCAAGATAAGCTACAACACTACGAAAATATCTTGAGTCCTACGTTTTATAGGAGAAACTTCCAAAAAACACTTTAAAACATCAATAGAGTTAACACTGACAAGATAAACCAGGACAAAACAGTATAGAAACATTCTGAGTCATACGTTTCAAACGATAAAATACCAATGTACACTTCGAAACATCAATTGAGGTAACACTGACAAGTCAAACCTCAACACAACACTAGAAAAAACATCTTGAGTAATACGTTTCAAATGAAAAAATTTCAAAATCAACTTCGAAACATCAACTGAGGTAATAGCGATAAGAAAATAAACCTAACACTGCACTACAAAAACATCTTGAGTCATACGTATCAAATGAAAAACTTCGCAAATGAACTTTGAAAAATCAACAGAAGTAACACAGTCAACATAAAGCACGACACAAACTACAAAAAAAATCTTGAATCATATGTTTCAAACGAGAAAACTTCCAAAATGCAATTTGAAACACCAACAGAAGTAACACTGACAGATAAATCATGAGATAACACTATAAAATATCTTGACTTATACGTTTTCTATGAAAACTAATGCACTTCGAAACATTAAGAAAGTTAACGGTGACAAGATAAAGCACGACAAAACACTATGAATAGACCCTGAGTCATACGATTCAAACGGGAAAGCTTCCAAATGCACTTTGAAACATCAATGGAGGTAACACTAATACGAAAAAAAAACACGACACAACACCACAAGGAAAACCATATATGTCTAACTCGAGGCTGAATTTTTTCATTCCCCGGATCTAGTAAACCCCAGGAAAATGTGTAAAAATAATAAAATATGAAAAATAATACCTTGAAATTTTCAAACTTCGGGCCTTAAGCCCTAGAAAATATTAAACATATGAAGTAAATCTTAAAATATATGAAGATAATTACTTAAATTTTTAAATACTTGTATATCCATAATTGAAAAATTTCCCAACAGTGGGCTGGGTACGTCATGCCATGGTAGTGTGATGTGTTTTTGAGGTTATCATGAATGGTTTGGCTTGCAAAACATGAATCAATGGGTTGAAATATAATTTTTAATGAAAAATGTTTAAAAAATATCTTGGGAGTGATGGAGTGATGTCAGAGTGGTGCCACAGAGCAATAAAAGTGTGGCATTGCGGCATGAATTGCTTGGAGTATCATACTCTAGTAATGAAATGCCGAGTTCTGCTGTTCAAGTAAAATCATTGTTTATTTAGATCCATGAGCTTATTTTCGGCGAGAAAAGGTTGAGAATGCCTAGGGGAGGGGAGGGGGTTGTGATGAGGGATGGTACCACGTGGATGACGGAGTGGGAGGTTTGTAATACCACGGTAGTGTGATGTGTCTTTGAGGTTATCATGAATGGTTTGGCTTGCAAGAACATGAATCATCAGGTTGATGCATGAATTTTGACAAGAAATACCTGAAAATGTCTTAGGAATAATGATGTGATGTCAGAGAGTGCCACAGAGCAAAAGTAGTGGGGTACTGTGGCGTGATTTGGTTAGAGCATCATGCTCTAGCAAAGATATTGGGTGACTTCTCGCTGTTCAAAATTATACTGTTTAATTTAGATTCACTAGTTTATTTTCGTAGTGAAACGGTTGAAAATGTCCTAGGGGGGATGAGCAGTGGTGCCATGTGGATGACCGAGGGGGAGGTGTGTAATGTCATTTTGGTGTGAATTCACATGGTGTATTACATAGGGATAGGTTGGAAAACCTGAATGACCGGATTGAGGCATAATTTTTAACAAGAAGTGTCTGAAAAATGTCTTAGGAATGATTGTTAGGGCGTGTGAGTGCAGTCAAGTAATGTCTCTGTGGTGAAAATTATATGGAGTAACGTGTTCTATAGTTTAAAAATTACGATGGAGGCGTTATAGAATTTTTTACCATGGAGGGTGGGGCCAAAAATATAACTTGCACTCAAAGAAATTCAGCTCTAAATTAGCTCTAATATCAGTCCGTCCTCTGGAAAGGATTGCTATGAGGGTAAGGGTATATTGTCAATATGCTGTGAAATATTCATAATATTGGCTCAAAGAAACGAGCCATTTTCATTAAAAGCATTCAAAAACACCTCAATATGGCTCATATTTAACTCTAATATCAATCTTGCCCCGTCTGAAAAGGATTGCCAAGATTTATTTTTGCTTTAATGTATGTTTTTTTTATTTGTCATGTTTTTCAAGTTTTTTTTTTGTCGTGTTATTAAGTCTTTTTTCTGCGTTCTAATAGTGCTTGTAAAATTGTTTGATTTCATAAAAGTTTTATGTACAATAACTTTAATCCTTTAGACATGTTCTTTAGGACGATCATGGTGGTTACATAGTTTAAGCATGCATTTCCCCTTAATCGCTATAAATAATTTAAAAACAATCAAAAATATTATTTGGCATGACTCCCTAAAAAGCGTTACTTAATGGATAGGTATGATTTCCGGTAAAAAATGTTTTCCGACTGCGTGCCAATTATCCGTGCCAATTATACAGGTGCACGAAACATCTCATTCTAGAAAGTAAAACACTGGAATTTCTCTCACTCGCAATAGTTTAATTTTAGAATGTAATGAATTAGGACAAATTACTGGGAATAGCTGCCAAGTCCTGACATTTGGAGGGTTCTCTCATTGGAAGGAAATAGACCTTTTAAGTCCCAGGGAGGACACAGATTAAAGAAAAAGGAAAGAATATAAAAAATACTTTGAACATTTTGGGCGAAAAATAAAATGTCAAAATAGGTATTATGTGACAGTGATGTGCACGATGTTATTAGGTAAGATGTGCGCCTTCGTTGCATAAGATGCGCTGACCTCATATAAAGTATATGCCACAATTAAGTTAAAACAAAGAAAAAATACTTTGAACATTTCCTTTGAAGAATATAACGCCAAAAGGGTACTACGTGACAGTGATGGTTGCGTTGTTATTATGTGATCTCACATATGGTGTTTGATGTCGTTAAGTTACAAGCGGGATTCCCAATGGGTTCCTGACGCAAGGTTACATAAAATTATTACACCTGACCGTTTAAAACGGGGTGTGTCCTGAGTGTCTTCCAGAATAGAGGTCTAGACCCCTACATGGGAAAGTAGAAAAACAATAGGGGAAATAATAGAACACCTGGGAGTGTCGATGAGAGTCTGCCAGCTGGAAACAGGGCTGTGTTGTAAATCCCATGCTATTTTTCCCATGGCATTTGCTTGAATTCTATAGGAAAAGGGAGGGCATGCGCTTGAAGTAAATATCCCCCTACTACTGATGTGTCGCTATTTTTGAATATTGTCAATGAGAATACCAAAATAAACGTTTCCAATGAAAATACCGCCAAAAAGGCATTTTTAAAAATCTAAGAGGGAGTAGCCCGCCCCTCCATTGCCTCTGCGGGAAAAACTATTATGGATGTTTTGGGTTCTTTCTTTTTAACGATTTTGGTAATAACGTATTCAAATTCCAATTAATAATTTCACAGCCTAATTGTTTTTTTCTGGAAGATATTAATATGCTAAATGGGTTTACATTTATTTTATCATAAATTTAAACTATTTTGAGCATGGAAGCTGTTTCTTATTCACTGTTCAATGATCAAGGCTGTTTTGAACGTCTATTGCTGTTTATTCTTCTTTTCGAAAACAATTTGTAGGTGGGTAGAATAAGTATTTTCATTATTATAAAAGAATATTTAGAATACAGGTTGAAAATATGCATCGTTGTTCTAAAATTAAAAGTGCACTATATTTATCGACGATTTACTTAAGACCTTGACTACGAATTGTGGAACAATCATGATTACATAAACATTTATTGTGTCTTTTACTGTACATTATTTTATTTTTTCTTCGTTTCGTTTAATAGACAAGAGAGAGAGAAGATGGTAAAAGCCCTAATAAAAGTTAGACAACATGCTTTAAAAGACTAAAGTTCGTAAATAAAAACCTGTGGGGAAATATTTCAGAGAAAATAAAATATCTAATGTCAAACAATTTTTGAGCCCAATCAAACTTGTTCCAGGTCCTTGGGTTAAAAAAAAGAAGGCTTGACACAGATAATAACCAATTTTACTGGATTACTGCGAAGACAAGTTTTATGTCCTTATAGATAAAAGTTTAATATGGTGTCTATACTCAAAAGTTGGTTATGGCGTTCCCCAAGGTTCAATTATAGGGCCAATTCTGTTTCTAATTTATGTAAATGATTTCATAGCCGTAAGTAAAAAGCCCTCGTGCTGCTGTTTTATATGCCCCTAATATTCCTCTTATCCATCTTAAATCAGCTTAAAAATGTCACTGCGTGAGTTATTTTTTGTAACTATTTCCTGAATATTTGAACTTATAAAATTGTTGTCAAATATTATTTATCTTCTACTGAGGCCTTTCTAATTTTTCCTGAGGGGCCAGAATAAAATAATAAACAAAAATACAAAAATATTCTCCATTCTCTCTCTCTTTTTCTCTTTCTTTTCTACCCTTAATTTGTTTTTCAGTAGTTCTTCTATCCTCCCCCTATTTTAGTGACCATAGACCCTTCGTAGGATCAGTAATATGTATTTGTTTTTGCTCAGTGCCATGATTTATTTCTGTGTTAACGAATGTGTCTTATATTATCTAACTTATAAGTATACCATTACTAGATAAAGAAGAATGAACATGTTTAAAACAATGCAAGTGAGTGCTTCTCGCTGTTTTTTTGGTCTAATTAACAAATGCCAGAGAATTAGTGTTTAGAGTAAACACAAGAATTTTGACATCACAAACCCTGAATTAAATTTTCCTTTGTCTTAGCTTCTCTGAATATTGACATTTAGTTAAATCAATATTTTCTATGTGTTCTTGAGTTCTAGAAGGATTTGTCTCGGATTATATAAATACTCCTTGGCTCTCCCTCTTTAATCTATCATGAACAGGAAAAAGGAAAATACCATAAGCATCTGAAGCATCCTGCAGTTCGTTCATATCTATGCACAAATTTAGGCCAAAATTTCGCTGAAAAAACACTTACACATAAATACTGTTTGTTTTCTTGATTTGTTCTTATTTTTATCTGAAGACTTGTTACATTAAATTGTTCATTTTATTCAATGTTCTATGTACTGTGTACCTATTTATTATGTATGGTACATTGAGCTCCGATCTCTGCTTGCTAGACTTGAAATATTATTCTACCACTACTAACAACTTACTGCAGCACCGAGGCACCTGAGGCCAACACAGTACCCACGCTCCTCCTACATCCGAATCTATTCAAAGCATCCCTCTATACTCCTTTCAGGATATTCCCATTTCCTTTAAGTATTTCCTTAGGACATCCTCTAGCCCACACCAGGGACGACCTGCTTTTTGTTTGGCCCTTGACGGCTGGCTGACAAGGACAATCTTTGACAATCTCTCATACGTCATCTACAGAACTAGTCCTAGCCATCTCAACCTTTCTCTTATTATCGCCCTATAAAACTGGATTGAATCAGCTTTTTTGGAGCTTACTGTGTGAGATATGGCCAGTCAGTCAGGTACCCCAAGCAATCCATAAGCGATTTCTCTGGAAAATATGTATCAAATCCTCCTCAGTTTTTCGGAGCACCCAAGCTTCAGAACCATATTTGACTACTTTCATCACTGTAGCTTCCGATATTCTAATCTTGGCTCGCAGACCTATCTTCCTATTCTTCCAATTTGTTTTCAACTATGAAAAAAACACCCTGTGCCTCGGCTATTCTACTTTTAAAATTTTCACTACACCCACCGTCTTTACTTATAATACTACCAAGGTAAGTGAAGCTGTCCACTTGATCGGTCCTGTCGTTACCCGACATTACCTTTTCATCTGCACTTATTCCTAGCCTTAGCGACGTAGTCTTCTTAACATTAATTTTAAACCTATTCTTGCACCCTAAATTCGCAAATCCTCTAAAAGTTAATTCATTTTCCTAACACTTTCATGTAGGATACTTAAATCATCAGCATGTTCCGAATCCAAGAGAGTTGTACCTCGCCGTCTGGTTCCATGTTCCCCCATTGACTTTGCTGTGTTCGTTGAGCCAAAGTCTATCAAAATGATCATAGGCAGCGCGCTAGCGCTGCCTAAGTAAAGAACGATGTGGGCACAATGTGTTTTTTTTCTCCATACCCGGGCACTTCGTATTGAAGGAGTTGTCGTAGAAACTTCGAAAAGGTCTCATTAAATTAGAAATTGGAGCGGCTAGTGCCCTTTTTAATAGTCAAAAGTGATTGGAGGGCAACAAGCCCCCCCCCCACCACCGCACGCCCATCATTCCCCCAAACACATCGAATCAAAATTTTGAGATAGCCATTTTGTTCTGAGCACTTGGTTTCCAAAAACAGAATATATGTTTAAGAAGAACACCTTCCCCAGAGCCCTTAGGGCGAGAGTTTCAAGTTATGCCCTTAGGGCATATAAGAACGATGTTGGCACAATATACTATTTATTTATTTTTTTTCCTTTAGAGCAGGGCACTTCATATGGAAGGGGTCGTCGTAAAAACTTCAAAAGGGGCTAATTCAATTGGAAATTGAGAGTTCTAGTGCCTTTTTTAATAGTCAAAAGTGATTGGAGGGCAACTAGCCCCCCCCCCCACGCCCATCATTCCCCCAAACACATCTAATCAAAATTTTGATATAGCTATTTTGTTCAGCGTACTTAATTTCCAGATAGAAAATATGTTTTTGAGAAGGATACTCCCCCACAAACCTCAGGGCAAGGGTTTTAAATTATTCCCTTGGGGCATATAAGGATTTTAAAGAAAACGTTATCGTAGAAACTTTAAAACAGACTCATTCGATTGGAAATTCGAAGGGCTAGTGCCGTTTTTATTAGTCGAAAGTGATTGGAGGGCAGCTAGCCCCCCCCACGCCCATCATTCCCTCAAACACATCCAATGAAAATTTTGAGATATCCATTTTGTGCAGCGTAGTTGATTTCCAGATAGAAAATATGTTTTTGAGGAGGGCACTCCCCCACAACCCTCAGGGCAAGTGTTTTAAGTTATGCCCTGGGGGCATATAAGGATTTTATAGAAAGCGTTGTCGTAGAAACTTTAAAACAGGCTCATTCAATTGGAAGTTCGAAGGGCTAGTACCGTTTTTAATAGTCGAAAGTGATTGGAGGGCAATTAGCCCCCCCCCCCACGCCCATCATTCCCCCAAACACATCCAATCAAAATTTTTAGATAGAAGTTTTGTTCTACGTAGTTGATTTCCAAATAGAAAATATTTTTTGAGGAGGACAATCCCCCACAACCCTCAGCACAAGGATTTTAAGTTATGCCCTGAGGGCATATAAAGTTTTTATTGAAAGCGTTGTCGTAAAAACTTCAAAATGGCTCATTCAATTGGAAATTGAAAAGGCCAGTGTCGTTTTTAATAGTTGAAAATGATTGGATAGCGACTAACGCCCCTCTCACGCCCACCATTTTCCCAAACACATCGAATTTAAATTTAGAGATATCCGTTATGTTCAACGTAGTTGAAAGCTCTGGAAATTAGATCGTTTAGGATGGTAGCCCCTATAGAGCAGTTTATTTTTTAATAGTTGAAAGTGATTGGATAGCAACTAACGCCCCTCTCACGCCCACCATTTTCCAAAACACATCCAATCAAAATTTTGAGATATCCATTTTGTTCAACGTAGTCGAACGTTCTGGAAATTAGGTCTTTTAGGATGATAACCCCCTCAGAGCCCTCAGTGCAAGGGTTGTAAGTTATGCCCATCGGGCATATAAGGTTTATATAGAAAGTTGTTGTATAAATCATAGGCAGCGTGATCACGCTGCCTAAGTAAAGAATGGGGACACTCGAGAACGAGACAAGAAACGGGGAAAAAGTAAAGAGGAGGACACTCCCCCACAACACTCAGGGCAAGGGTTTTAAGTTACGCCCTGGGAGTAGAATGGGGAGCGCTACTCCGAACAGTACAAAATTCGGTTATCAAAAGAATGTATCTCCGAACAGTACACCAAATATGGGCATAGAGTCATTAGGGAGAACACGTGGTTAATGGGGTCAATGACCTCTTTTTCCAAGGTCGATGTTGTTGTTGTTTCCGAGGCAAATGTCAAGGTCGATGTTGTTGTTGTTGTTTTTGGCACGCTCTCAGCGAATGTTATGATCCAGAAATAGTATTTGTTGTTGTTTTGGTCATGTACATGCTCGAGGCGAATGTCATGGTGTCCAGAAATAGTATTTGTTGTCGTTGCTCTCGAGCCAAATGTAACGAGTTCCCAGGAAACAGCTCGATCACGTGTTTCCTTCTCAGCCAATCAGAGGGCTTTGTTTACATAGTAGCGGTGGAGTGAATATAAGGAAAGCATTTTTGTTATAGTTTTATTAGTCTGTGAATAGAATTCAAAGGAGCGAGAAGAAGAACAGTTTGACTTTACTCATTTGGATATATATTTGTGATGGCGATGAGTGGACTGTTTACCCTATTAGAAGTTGATAGTGGAGTTGATGATAATGGTGCAATAGCACCAAACATTGCGGTGGAAATTACGAAAGGATCACGTCTTTGTCTGGAATGGGATGCAGTATATGCAAGATATGTGATATCTTTGAGCAAATTTAAAATGGAGGATCAATTATGTTTTGCCGCTAAAGTTGATATAGCACATGTGAATAGATTTCAATGTGCTTTAAGTGCATTGGTGAAACATATTGAAGACAATATACAGTATCGCTAATTGTAAATGCTCTATATTATTGATGTTATTGTAATTATTCAATAAAATTGTTTCGAAATAAAAAATGTTCTCTTTTCTTTTCTGGGTAGGGCTAACGAATCAGGGTCAGTCTAGAGTCAACAGTCGGAGTGAAAGGACTGAAAAATGAATAAATTTGAGAAAGAGAGAATTAGATCAAATCTAGTGTTTATGGAAAAAAATTTGATTTTGGATGATGTTTTTATAGAGTTATATCTTAAAATCGGGATATTCTCATGTCGAGAAACAATTAACAATATAAGGAGAAGTGATTCTCCCCCATTGGACTATTGAATGAAACTTTTAAAATGTGACTCAAGTGCTTATAGTCAATTTAATGATATATTAATTGGAACAACGCAGAATCATATAGTGGATATACTTTTGAAAACATTGCCAATGGATTCAATGTAGATGGCTCCCCCGTCATTCGAAAGAGCTAACGTCAAAGAGCTACTCCTCTCCCCCATTTCCCCCCACTTTGAATTTATCGAGCGAATAGGATCAGTTACGTGTTAGCTCTGTGTGAGTTGACATCGGAAACCAAAAAATTTTCTCTATATGTCCAGTGTGCTTATACACTCTTGGCAGTTGGACTCAATGTGAGAATTTTACAATTATTGATGACTATAGTGAAAAGTGTAAATTATGTAATCCTTGTAAACTACATAGAGGCTATGCAGTACAAATTAAAGGATGTAGTTCACGTTTTGAGGAGGCGTGTGACTTACACCCTAGAGGGCACCTGTGCTCCAATTGTCATAATGATAAATGTGATCAGTGGGAGAATACTTACCCCGCTATGATTGGAAAGAATCCCAAACGTGATTTTAGTTTATTTTTACGTGATTGGTATCGTCGTGGCTTTAAATTATTTTGGGAAGAGGAATCTGGTCTACGTTTCAACTGTTGGGGTAACAAGACAATCATGTTTCTACGTCATCGTTGTGATGACACCACCTACTATGATTATAAACCAAGTGATTTTTATTTGGCAGTTACCGAATGTGATTCACCATTTGAAAACATTGTATGCGATATTGCTTCAAATAGACAGATTGAAACTCGTGAATTTCATGATATGAATGCAAATAGTATCATTGACTATACAAAGAGATATGACAAGAGTGAAGTTACATTGTACTGTAGAAAATGTGACCCTGACTTTGATGTCAATCAAGATCAATATACAGTGAATCCAAATGATTTACCATCATTAGTGGTTCACGACAGTTGCATAGACATCTAAGATGAAGAAATCTAAAGTTAATATTTAAAGACATTTTTTTATATATATATGAATTTTATTAATAAAAAAATTCACAAACATTTTTTAAGCACTTTACTCTTAGGGCACTGAAATCAATACTATATAGGTCTGAGAGGATATTTTCCACTAGAAAGTCATTCAGACGAGGATTGTCAACGTAAATGTGGAGAAACTGCTTGTAAGTATAGCCAATTTCCAAACCGAGTCAAAGAACATCAGGCTATTGCAGTGTCCTACGCCTACGCGCAAAGAGACAATTCTAACACCATGCGGTTGTTAGAAATAGTAGAAACATTGGATGAGAATGAGTTCATGGTCAAGGCACTGACTAAACTGATTGGCACGGCTAATGGCGCTATTTCTCATTTGAGAAATACCCATTATCCAATGGTGTTGTCCGCAGAGGATCGTCTCGCGATTAAAAATCAAAAAATATGTTGGGTTTGTAAGGGGAAGTTTGCAGAGGGGGATAAGGGGACTAAAGGGAAAAGAGGGGGGAGGGGGAAAGTCAGAGATCATAATCACTTATGGCAGGATATAGCCTCGGCGGGTAGTAATTTTAGGGGGGTTGCGCATCAATCGTGTAATTTAAATGTTAGCCAGCAGTTTTTTATCCCTGTTTTTATTCATAATTCCAATTATGACTTAAAATTCATTTTACCGGCACTGGCACGTATGCATAGGGAGGGAGAGGGAGTAGATTGTCCATGGGTAAATAGTTCATTTATCTACAACATTATTCCCAAATCGGCAGAGAAGTTATTGCTTCTCGAACTGAAATGGCAGGCAGTGGATAATGGGCATACGTGTTGGAATAAAATCAGGTTTTTAGATTCCTTTAGTTTTTTCCCCAAGGCATTGAGTCAATTGATTCAAGTGCAAAAAAGTGACAATTTTGATAGCTTTCCCTTGCTTAAACAGCACTTTCCAGACAGTGAAATGTATGACCTGTTGACCTGCAAAGGTATATACGCATACGACTATTACTGTTCTGGCGCACGCTTAAGCGAGGAGAAACTACCTCCAATTGAAGCTTTTACAATTCACTGACCAACAGTGAATGCACAGCCGAGGAGTATGAGTTTGCCAAGAAGGTGTGGTCCAAGGGGGATTGTAAAAATGGGTGGGATTATTGTAGACTGTACTTGGACAGTGACGTTCTAACTCTGTTGGATATAGTCTGTAAGAACACAGACCAGATCTATTCAGAGTTCGGGTTAGATATAGGCTATTATTTTTCTACACCCCATTTAGTGATGGATTTAATTTCAAAAATTAGAAGGAGGAAATAGGCATAAGAACTAACGAATTTGCACCCCTTGTGTTAGAGAGAGCAATTAGGGGTGTGTATGTTTTTCATTGTAACCGTAACTTATAAATTGATCCAAGCGGGCCGTACACCAGTATACATTCACGTACAGATTTCTCTGACAAGAGTTCGTTGAACATCTCGGCAATATCCAACTATTCTTTTCCGTCTGGAAACTATCCCGGGCTTGATAATCCTTGCGAGTTCCCTGACATTAACATCATCAAGGACAACGGGTTACAAGGTTGGTTCTTTGAAGTTGACAGTCACATTCCGCTGGTGCTTCACGACTCAGTCAAAGATTTTGTCTTTCCCTGTATTAATCGATCCGTGAGCAGGGACTCGCTGAGTCCCTACAATCGTTCATTGGTTGAGGATATGGGGATGCACTGGACTCCCTCCAAACAGAAACTGATTGCTGATTTGGACCCTAAGGAGAATATTGTTGTTCACCATGTGCTTTTGCACTGGATGGTGAGCGATGGTTTCAAGATCACCAAAATCCACAGGGTCCTGCAGTTCAATCAGCGACCCTGCTTGAAAACGTTTATCGACACCTTTGTCGATAAACGCTCTAGGGCAAACTCAAAGGTGGAGAAGGAAATGTACAAGCTCATCCTAAATTCAGCGTTTGGCAAAATGTGTGAAAGCGTTCGTAATAGATCTTGCTGTGACGTCGTGACTGACCCTCTAGAGTGTGCACGACCCTCTAGGGTCCCGCCCGCGGCCGGCCGGCCGCGGGCCGGGGATTAGTGATTAGTTGGGATTAGTTAATTTATGAACAGGTTGGGGGTGGTTAGTTGGTTAGTTCAGATTAGGTTAATTTATCCAGACCAAGTTGATTACGATAGTCTATGCATTCAACCTGATCTGAAATACGGTAGTGGCCATGGGGTAGGACAGTCACACCATTCTCGAGCACAGATATTTTGTCGGATATAGATGACAGTGCATTCTTTTCTACTCTTACACTATAATTTCTATACTGTAGAGAGCGAATTGCAAGTACTTGTGCTTTTGGCACAAAGCTATTTTCTACACAGTCTCTGTACACACTCATCTTAAAATTGTTCTTTACAAAGTGTGTGGGCACCCCTTTACATGCCTTCTTTTCTCCCCCACTATGAGTTTCAACGCAATAGACTTTGGGGCCCGGGAACACCCCCCTGGATATCAAATCACTCCCCGTCTCTGATTTTAACATTAATAGTTGGTTGGGGGCTTGACGTTTCACCAACTCGGGGTAGAAGATGGATTCCAGTTGGTGAAATCCATCCGCGAGCTGATGTGCACCCCATTTTGCAAATCACCCAATAAATCCAATTCAGTCCCATTTACCTTTAACAGCAGAGAATCTGTATCACCATAGTAAACTTGAACCTCCCCCTCCCGTGGCCATTGCACCTTGCACACATTGTAAAAGAACGACAACATGAGCTTTTTGGCAATTTCCAGTACTGAACTGCCGCCTGCAATATTCTTGTTCAGTACCACATTTCGCTTTCGCCAGTGTAGAAGAACCATGCCAGTCTCTATGCTCGTGAACGATGTAAAATTGGGATCGGCAATAATTTGTGCACACTCTAGAGGGTCAGTCACGACGTCGCAGCGAGATCTATTACGAACACTTTCACACATTTTGCCAAACGCTGAATTTAGAATGAGCTTATACATTTCCTTCTCCACCTTTGAATTTGCCCTAGAGCATTTATCGACACAGGTGTCGATAAACGTTTTCAAGTAGGGTCGCAGATTGAACTGCAGGACCCTGTGTATTTTGGTTATCTTTAAACCAATGCTCACCAACCATTGCAAAAGCACATGGTGAACAGCGATATTATCCTTAGAGTCCAAATCAGCAATCAGTTTCTGTTTGAAGGGAGTCCAGTGCATCCCCATATCCTCAACCAATGAACGATTGTAGGGGTTCAGAGAGCCCCTGCTCACGGGGCGATTGATACAGGGAAAGACAAAATCTTTGACTGAGTCGTGAAGCGCCAGCGGAATGTGACCGTCAACTTCAAAGAACCATCCTTGTGGCCCATTGTCCTTGACGGTGGTAATGTCGGGAAATTCACAAGGATTGTCAAGCCATTGATAGTTCCCACATGGCAAAGAGTAGTGGGACATTGCCGTGGGGTACAATGAGTTCATGTCCAAGAACACTGCATTTGACTTTGCACCGGTGCTTTGTCCGCTCAGATCGGTTAATAAGACGCGGTCCCCATGAAAAAAATACCCTCCCCTCATTGAACGCTCTAAAAAAAGGTGCTGATCTACGTCGGTGATTAGGCCTATTTCCTCCCTGCTAATTTTTAAAATTCAATACATCACTAAATGGGGTGTTGAAAAATAATAACCTATATCTAACCCGAACTCTGAATAGATCTGGTCTGTGTTCTTACAGACTATATCCAACAAAGTTAGAACGTCACTGGCCAAGTACAGTCTACAATAATCCCACCCATTTTTACAATCCCCCTTGGACCACACCTTCTTGGCAAACTCATACTCCTCGGCTGTGCATTCACTGTTGGTCAGTGAATTGTAAAAAGCTTCAATTGGAGGTACTTTCACCTCACTTAAGCGTGCGCCAGAACAGTAATAGTCGTATGCGTATATACCTTTGCAGGTCAACAGGTCATACATTTCACTGTCTGGAAGGTGCTTTTTAAGCAAGGGAAAGCTATCAAAATTGTCGCTATTTTGCACTTGAATCAATTGACTCAATGCCTTGGGAAAAAAACTAAAGGAATCTAAAAAACTGATTTTATTCCAAAACGTATGCCCATTATCCACTGCCTGCCATTTCAGTTCGAGAAGCAATAACTTTTCGGCTGATTTGGGAATAATATTGTAGATAAATGAACTATTTACCCATGGACAATCTACTCCCCCTCCCTCCCGATACATACATGCCAGTGCCGGTAAAATAAATTTTAAGTCATAATTGGAATTATGAATAAAAACAGGGATAAAAAACTGCTGGCTAACATTTAAATTACACGATTGATGCGCAACCCCCCTAAAATTACTACCCGCCGAGGATATTTCCTGCCACAAGTGATTATGATCTCTGACTTTCCCCCTCCCCCCTCTTTTCCCTTTAGTCCCCTTATCCCCCTCTGCAAACTTCCCCTTACAAACCCAACATATTTTTTGATTTTTAATCGCGAGACGATCCTGTGCGGACAACATCATTGGATAAAGAGTATTTCTCAAAAGGGAAATAGCGCCATTAGCCGTGCCAATCAGTTTAATCAGTGCCTTGACCATGCAGTCGTTCTCATCTAATGTTTCAACTATTTCTAACAACCGCATGGTGTTAGAATTGTCTCTTTGCACGTGGGCGTAGGACACTGCAATAGCCTGATGTTCTTTGACTCGGTTTGGAAATTGGCTATACTTACAAGCAGTTTCTCCACATTTACGTTGACAATCCTCGTCTGAATGACTTTCTAGTGGAAAATATCCTCTCAGACCTATACGGTATTGATTTCAGTGCCCTAAGAGTAAAGTGCTTAAGAAATGTTTGTGAATTTGTTAATTAATAAAATGCATATATATACAACAATGTCTTTAAATCTACACTTTAGATTTCTACTTCTTCGATGTTTAGGCAACTATCGTGAACCACTAATGCTGGTAAATCATTTGGATTCACTGTATATTGATCTTGGTTGACTGCAAAGTCAGGGTCACATTTCCTACAGTACAATGTAACTTCACTCTTGTCATATCTCTTTGTATAGTCAATGATACTATTTGCATTCATATTATGAAATTCACGAGTTTCAATCTGTCTATTTGAAGCAATATCACATTCAATGTTTTCAAATGGTGAATCACATTCGGTAACTGCCAAATAAAAATCACTTGGTTTATAATCATAGTAGGTGGTGTCATCACAGCGATGACGTAGAAACCTGATTGTCTTGTTACCCCAACAGTTGAATCGTAGACCAGATTCCTCTTCCCAGAATAATTTAAATCCACGACGATACCAATCTCGTAGAAATAAACTAAAATCACGTTTGGGATTCTTTCCAATCATAGCGGGGTAAGTATTCTCCCACTGATCACATTTATCATAGTGACAATTGGAGCATAGGTGCCCTCTAGGGTGAGAGTCACACACCTCCTCAAGACATGAATTACATACATCAATTTGTACTGCATAGCCTATATGTAATTTACAAGGATTACATAATTTACACTTTGCACTATAGTCATCAATAATTGTACAATTCTCACATTGATTCCAACTGCCAAGATTGTACAAGCACAATGGACATATATAGAAAATTTTTTGGTTTCCGTCGTCAACTCACTCACAGCTAAAACGAAACTGATCATCTTCGCTCCATAAATTCACGGTGGGAGGAAATGGGGGAGAGAGGAGTAGCTCTTTCACGGTACCTCTTTCGCATGACGGGGGAGCCATCTACAATGAATCCATTGGCAATATTTTCAAAAGTTTATCCACTATATGATTCTGCTTTGTTCCAATTAATATATTAATAAGTTGACTATAAGCATTTGAATCACATTTTAAAAGTTTCATACAATAGTCCAATGGGGGAGAATCACTCCTCATTATATTGTAAAGTGTTCCCCGACAAAATAATATCCTGCGTTTAATAGATAACTCAAGAAAATCATCATCCAAAATCAAATGTTTTTCCATAAACACTAGATTTGATCTAATTCTCTCTTTATCAAGTTTATTCATTTTTCAGTTCTGTCACTCCGAATGTTTACTCTAGACTGAGCCTTAGTCATTACCCATAACAGGAAACGAAAGAAAACATTTTTGATTTAAAAACAACTTTATTTAATAATTACAATAACATCAATAATATATAGAATTTACAATTAGCAACACTGTATATCGTCTTCAATATGTTTCACTAATGCACATGAAGCACATTGAAGTCCCTTCACATGTGCTATATCAACTTTAGCGGCAAAACATAATTGATCCTCCATTTTAAATTTGCTCAAGGATATCACATATCTTGCATATACTGCATCCCATTCCAGACAAAGACGTGATCCTTTCGTAATTTCCACCGCAATGTTTGGTGCTCTTGCACCATTATCATCAACTCCACTATCAACTTCTAATAGGGTAAACATTCCACTCATCGCCATCACAAATATATATCCAAATGAGTAAAGTCAAACTATTCTTCTTCTCACTCCTTGAATTCTATTCACAGACTAATAAAACTATAACAAAAATCCTTTCTTTATATTCACTCCGCCGCTACTATGTAAACAAAGCCCTCTGATTGGCTGAGAAGGAAACACGTGATCTAACTGTTTCCGGGAAACTCATAGCATTTGGCGAGAGCAACAACAACAAATACTATTTCTGGACACCATGACATTCGCCGCGAGCATGTACATGACCAAAACAATAACAAATGCTATTTCTGGATCATAACATTCGCTGAGAGCGTGCCAAAAACAACAAAAACAACATCGACCTTGACATTTGCCTCGGAAACAACAACAACATCGACCTTGGAAAAAGAGGTCATTGACCCCATTAACCACGTGTTCTCCCTAATGACTCTATGCCCATATTGGGTGTACTGTTCGGTGATACATTCTTTTGATAACCGAATTTTGTACTGTTCGGAGTAGCGCTCCCCATTCTACTCCTGGGGGCATATAAGAACGATGCTGGTATAATATATTATTTATTAATTTTTTCCTTTAGAGCAGGGCACTTCATATCGAAAAAGTTGTCGTAGAAACTTCGAAAAGGGATCATTCAATTGGAAATTGGAGTTGCCTGTGCCCATTTTAACAGTCAAAAATGACTTGAAAGCAACTGATACCCCTTCCACGTCCACCATTTCCCCAAACATATACAATCAAAATGTTGAGATGGGTATTTTGTTAAGTGTAGTTGATTTCCTGATAGAAATTATGGTTTTGAGGACAGTCCCCCACAGCCCTTAGGGCAAGGGTTGTAAGTTATGCCCTGGGGGCATATAAGGTTTTTTATAGAAGGTGTTGTCGTAGAAACTTTAAAAAAGGCTAATTCGATTGGAAATTTAAAGGGTTAGTGTCCTTTTTTAATAGTCGAAAGTGATTAGAGGGCAACTAACCCGTTTCTCAGGCCCACCTTTCCCCCAAACAAATCTAATCAAAACTTTGAGATAGCCATTTTATTCAACGGAGTTTTAAGTTCTGGAAATTAGGTATTTGAGGATGACTACCCCCCACACCCATCAGGGCAAGGGTTGTAAATTGTGCCCAGGGTGCATATAAGGTTTTTATGTAACGTGTTTTCGTAGAAACTTCAAAAAGGGCTCATTCGATAGGAAATTGAAATGGCTAGTGCCCTTTTTAATAGTCGAAAGTGATTGGAAAGCAACTAACATCCCTTTCTCGCCCACCATTTCCCCAGATACATCCAATAAAGATTTTGATATAGCCATTTTGTTCCAAGCAATTCAAAATTCAGGAAATTATACCTTTGAGCAGCACACTCCCCCAAAGTCTTCAGGGCAAGGGTTATAAGTTATGCCCTGGGAGCATATAAGGTTCGACTTGAAATCTTTGTCGTAGAAACTTGAAAAAGGGCTCATTTGATTGGAAATTCAAAGGGCTAGTGCCCTTTTTAATAGTCGAAAGTGATTTGAAGGCAACTAACCCCCATCTCACGCCCATCTTTTCTCCAAACACATCCAATCAATATTTTGGATAGCCATTTTATTCAACGTAGTTGAAAGTTTTGGAAATTAGGTCTTTAAGGATGACAACCCCTCTCCCCCCCCCCCCACAGCCTTCAGGGCAAAGGCTTGTAAGTTATGCTCTTGGGGCGTATAAGGTTTTTATTGAGAGCGTGGAAACTTCAAAAGGGCTCATTCAATTGGAAATTGAAAGGGCTAGTGCCTTTTTTAATAGTTGAAAGTGATTGGAGAGAGACTAAAGCCCCTCTCACGCCCACTATTTTCCCGAACACATCCAATTGAAATTTTAAGATATCCATTTTGTTCAACGTTCAAAGTTCTTGATATCCATTTTGTTATCCAGTTCAGATATCCATTTTTTCCAGTTCAGATATCCATTTTTTTTCAGTTCAGATATCCATTTTGTTATTTTGTTCAAAGTTCTTGAAATTAGGTCTTTTAGGATGATAACCCCCTCAGAGCCCTCGGTGCAAGGGTTTTAAATTATGCCCTTGGGGCCTATAAAGTGCGTATAGAAAGTTTTTATAGAAATTTCAAAAAGGGCTCATTGGATTGGAAATTGAAATTGCCCTTTTTAATAGCCGAAAGTGAGTGGAGCCCTCTTACGCCCACCATTTCCCAAAAAGATTCAATGAAAGTTTAGAGATAGCCATTTTGTTCAACGTAGTTGAAAGTTCTGGAAATTATGTATTTAAGGATGACAAACCCCCCAGAGCCCCAAGGGCATAGGTTGTAAGTTCTGCCCTGGGAACATATCAGGTTTTTATATATAGAGTTGTCGTAAAACTTCAAAAGCTGCTCATTCAATTCGAAATTGAGAGGGCTAGTGCCCTTTGTAATAGTCGAAAGTGATTGGAGGGTAACTAGCCCCCCTCTCATGCCCATCATTCTTTCAAACACATCCAATCAAAATTTTCAGATAGCCATTTTGTTCAGTGTTGTAGAAAGTTCTGGAAATTAGGTCTTTAAGAATCAAACCCCCCAGTACTCAGGGCAAGGGGTGAAAGTTATGCCCTGGGGGCATATAAGTTTTTATTGCAAGTTTTGTCGTAGAAACTTCAAAAGGGCTCATTTTATTGGAAATTGTAAGGGCTAGGGCCATTTTTAATAGTTGAAAATGATTGAACAGCGATTGTCGCCCCTGTCCCGCCCAGAATTTGCCAAATCGCACGCCATCAAAGTGTTGAGATAGGCGTTTGGCTTAACTTTTGAAATTTCCTAAAATTCGGTCTTAGAGGATGACAACCACCCTAACAGACCTTAGGGTAAGGGTTGCAATTTATGCCCTGGGGCATATAATGTGTTTATAGAGAGCGTTGTCGTTTCCAAAAGGGCTCATTCGATTGGAAATCGAAACGCCTAGTGTCCTTTTTAATGGTCGAAAGTGATTGGAAGGCTTGATATTTGTGTAGTAAATATCGAAGTGGGTATAATGTATTATTTTTTGTTGCTGTTGTTGTTTATACCAGGGCACTTCGTATCGAAGGAATTGTCGTGGGATCTTCGAAAAGGGCTTATTCGATTGAAAATAGAAAGGGCTGATGTCCTTTTTAATAGTCGAAACTGATTTGAGGGCAACTAATCAAACTACCACTCCCACCCTCCAAAGCCAACCCTCCCATTTCTGCTCTTAAAATTTAACCAAATCAAAATAGCGTAAGTGTATCTTAGCTATCAAAGAAAGTAAACAGATTTTTTTGCGAATGGTATCAAGTTTTCCATTTCAGGTCAACTAGAGGAGGTATAAAACTAAATTAAACAGTAATATTTGTGTCCATATTTTTAAAAGGGTGCATGTTGTTAAAAATTGATGAAAATTTTTCTCCAGCATACAAATAGCAGGCCAAACTATAAAGTCTTAAACAACGAAAAGATTCAAAGTATTATTTTCTTTTCCTCTGAAAAGACTATGTCAATATAAAACGAATAGAAATTAATTAAAAAAACTTTTTCCACAAAATAAGTTCTTCAAAGAAAAGTAAATAACTCCATTAAACAAAAAATGAGCAAAACTAAAATAATCTACCATGCGTGAAACTACCACAAATCAGCATCGATAAATAAATGAAACCCAAAACGAACAGAAATTACTATTTAATATATATATATATATATATATATATATATATATATATATATATATATATATATATATATATATATAGTGATGATAGTGATAGATAGATAGATAGTGATAGTGATAGTAGTAGTAGTGATATATATATATAGTATATATATATATATATATATATATATACGTATATATATATATATATATATGTGTGTGTGTGTGTGTGTACGTGTGTGTATGTATATATATATATGTGTGTGTGTGTGTGTGTGTGTGTGTGTGTGTGTGTGTGTGTGTGTGTGTGTGTGTGTGTGTATGTGTGTGTGTGTGTGTGTGTGTGTGTGTGTGTGTGTGTGTGTGTGTGTGTGTGTGTGTGTGTGTGTGTGTATATATATATATATATATATATATATATATATATATATATATATATATATATATATATATATATATATATATATATATATATATATATATATATGGTGACGGCAAATTTGTAGCAAATTTGACGGCAAATGTGTATTCATTTGTAGTGACGGCAAAAATTGTATAAAATAAAAAATTCCATCCCTTTTCCTTCTAGTCTTCCGGAATAAACTCACCAGGAAGTCGAGGCACCAACCGTCCGACCAAAAATGTAGAAGGCTCGATTACAGGGAAGCTTCCGTTGGTACTAATTACTAGTCATACTCAGAATGGAAAAACCAAAATGGACCCCAAAAATGGTGCATGCGCTGTGTCTGACAACGGTACATTTTTTTATTTATTGATCTTCTCCTCTTTACTTTAATTAATATTTTTTTTTAGGTTAAGAAGCAATTAAAGTTTTCGTGAGGCATAGTTTAAAAAAAAATTATATGATCTTACATCAAGCGAAAGCCGGTAAGGTAGCTTTATTTGCTTATTAAAGAAAAAAAACAAGTTTTTATAACTGAAAGTAAGGAGCGACATTAAAACTTAAAACGAACAGAAATTAGTCCGTATATGAAAGGGGCTGTCCCCTCCTCAACGCCTTGCTCTTTACGCTAAAGTTTTTATTGTTTAAAAAAATAGAGTTGTGAGAAAGTCAAACTTTAGCGTAAAGAGCAAGGCGTTGAGGAGAGGACAGCCCCTTTCATATAGGGAATAATTTCTGTTCGTTCTAAGTTTTAATGTCACTCCTTACTTTCAGTTAAAAAAACTTATTTTTTTATTTAATTTTTGAAATTTTTTGAATACATGGAGGTTTTGATCTTGGCTCACAGTAATTGAATAATTAAAACAAAATTTTAATATTAATTTACTTTTATTTGGTTAAATGGCTTTCTCGAAACTTGTTTCATTTTATTTACGAACGTTTTTATTAGTAATAAATATACGTAACTTACGAATTAATTTACGTAACGAACTTCTATATTCATATATTTTTAATACGTATATTAGGGGGTTCGCCCCCTAGTCAATACCTTGCTCTTTAAGCGAAAGTTCGAATTTTGTTCCAATTCTGTAAAACTGACCGCTTAATCACAAAGGCCGTTAACTAGAATAAATAGCTCTTATGAAAGTACTTAGAAATCTCTGGCTTATAGAGTGAGGTATTGACAAGGGGGTGAACTCAATCATATATGTAATATTTTCTGTTCGTTTAAAGTTTTGATGTTGCTGCTGTTGCAGTTGAAAAACTTGTTTTATTTATATTTAATTTCTGATCTTTTTTTTAAATAATGCTGGGAAATCCGGCGTCCCCTTCATTGCAATGTCCCTTCCCCCATGAAAACCTCCTTCATGGAAAGATCCTCCCACATACACCCCCCCCCCCCACTACCAGGAAAAATCTCCCCTGAAAACGTCTGTACTGTATACTTCCCAATAACCAATACTATATTTTAACATTGGGTAAAGTTCATAACTTTCAGCCCTCCTCCCGGGAACTTCGGGGGATTAAGTCATCCTAAAAGACATACTTATAATAGTTTCGACCATGCTGAACAAAATGGCTATCTCAAAATTTTGATCAGATGACTTTGGAAAAAAATGAGCGTGGGAGGGGGCCTAGTTGCCCTCCATTTTTTTTTTGGTCACTTAAAAAGGGCACTAGAACTTTTAACTTCCATTCCAATGAGCCCTCCCACGATATTCTAGGACCACTGGGTCGATACGATCATCCCTGGGAAAAAAAACAAATAAACACGCATCCGTGATCTTTCTTCTGGCAAAAAATGTAAAATTCCACATTTTTGTAGATAGGAGCTTGAAACCTCTACAGTAGGGTTCTCTGATACGCTGATTATGATGGTGTGATTTTCATTGAGGTTTTATAACTTTTAGGGGGTCTTTCTCCCTTTTTTCGAACATCAGCCAAATTTTCTCAGGCACGTTACTTTTGATGGGTATAATTAAACTTGATGAAACTTATATATTTGAAATCAGCATTAAAATCTGATTCTTTTGATGTATCTATTTGTATCAAAATACCGTTTTCTAGAGTTTCGGTTACCATTGATCCGGGTCCCAATAACCAATACTATATGTTAACATTGGGTAAAGTTCATAACTTTCAGCCCTCCCCCTGGGGGCTTTGAGGGATCAAGTCATCCTCAAAGACATAGTTATAATATTTTTCAACCATGCTGAACGAAATAGCCATCTCAAAATTTTGATCGGGTGACTCTGGGCAAAAATGAGCGTGGGAGGCCTAGTTGCCCTCCATTTTTTTGGTCACTTAAAAAGAGCACTAGAACTTTTAATTTATGTTCGAATGAGCCCTCTCACGATATTCTAGGACCACTGGGTCGATACGATCACCCCTGGAAAAAAAAAACAAAAACAAACAAACAAATAAACACGCATCCGTGATGTTTCTTCTGGCGAAAAAGGGAAAATTCCATATTTTTGCAGATAGGAGCTTAAAACTTCTACAGTTGGGTTCTCTAATCCGCTGGATCTGATGGTGCGATTTTCATTAAGGTTCTATAACTTTTAGGGGGTCTTTCTCTCTTTTTTCGAAAATCAGCCAAATATTCTCAGGCGCGTAATTTATGATGAGTAAGATTAAACTTGATGAAACTTATATATTTGAAATCAAAATTAAAATCTGATTCTGTTGATGTATCTATTGGTATCAAAATTCCGTTTTTTAGTGTTTCGGTTACCATTGAGCCGGGTCGCTCCTTACTTACAGTTCGTTACCACGAACTGTTTGATAACAGCTGAAAATCCTTAATAAGATACCAATAAGATGACTCCAACCCTTATGAAGAAATTTCATAAGGAGAACAAAGGATAATGGTAATTATCTGTATTACAACGATCAACAGGTTGTCAACTTTATTTATTTTTTTTTATTTACAAATGGGTTACAATAAATAAATAAAAAACTTCTCATTTAAAAAACATAATCCAATGCATTACTGCATGCCGGACAAAAACCCGAAAAAAAGAAATACACATAAAAAAAAGTATAATATTTTTTTTTATTATCTTTTATTTCCTCAGACCCTAATATAACCCAACCCAAAAACAAATAAATATTTTCTCTCGCCTCCCTCTCCCACCCCTCCAACAAAAAAGTGGGAACTTGAGAATCATCCATGCAAACAACCCAACACAACTCACAACATTCACAAAAAAAAAGAAAAAAAAAAGGAAAGGAAATAAATCACTCATACATTCAAAACCCAAACAATCATCTCACCAACAACATCCAACCAATCATTCTCTACACACAACCACTAAAATCTTACATATTGAGAAAAACAGCTTACTCTTAGGGAATTTCAAAATTCATCCGGATCTGTCTTATTTTTTACCTCCTCGGGAAGCTTGTTCCAGACAGCCGGGCCAGAAAAACGGATAGAAAATATAGATCTTGTTGTTACAGGGAACGGGGCTCGTATTGAATGGGCATTTCTTGTCTCATACCTGCATTGAGCTTCAGTAAATCCAATCGAGAAACATGCAGGTAGCAGGCTATTAAAACTTTTAAACATGAATAATGCCGTGTAAAACTTAACTAGACCCAACAGTGGCAGAATCTTGATACCGTCGTATTGCCTTCGAACCGAGTCAGAACCTCGCATTCCAGATAAAACACGAATAGCTTTGTTTTGTAGAACCCTCAGTGGCAGTAGATAAGTATTAAATGTCGCTGACTACACACTTACACAATATAACAAATACGGATGAACTAGTGAGAAATACAGCATTCTTAAAACTTTCGGAGGGAAAAAATGTTTTAGTTTCCGCAGCATTCCAACATTCCTGGCGATTTTTGTACATAGTGATTCAATATGAGGTTTAAACATAAGACACTCGTCAACATGGACACCAAGATATTGGACATAACTATGTTTCTGGAGATATCCACTTTCTAGTTGAATACCATGGATCCAAGGATAATAATTAGCACTTCTTCCATATAGAATAAATTTACTTTTGCTATGATTCAAACGTAATTTGTTTACACGCATCCATCTTTCAATACAACTCATTCCTGTATTTAATAGCAGAAATAAATCTGCCTCAGTCACAGCTGCCACTGAATACTGTGTGTCATCAGCGAAGCTAGGCAATATCATCTTTGACCTTCTATCTGCAGGTCCCATGCAGGTTCTTGACTAAATATCCTTTTAAGACAGGCATTCAAATCATTAATATAGATTAAAAACAACAAGGGTCCAAGCACAGAACCATGTGGTACTCCTCATCTGACATTCATATAATGAGAATGAACACTCCCAACCCCAACAAACTATTTCCTGTCACTCAAAAAAGACAAAATCAAACTATGAAAATTACCACGAATACCGGTATGCTCTAATTTTGATAATAATATACTATGGCAAACAGAGTCGAATGCTTTCATAATGTGCAGAAATATAGACGCAACTTTCAACCCAGCATCCAACGAATCATTGACAAATGTTGTTAAAAAAAAGCAAAGCTTGCTCTGTTGACATCCCATGATGAAATCCGAACTAAGTAGGTTGAAAATAAGAATTTTTATTTAAAAAATCCACCATTCTTACATAAATCAGTTTTTCAAACAGAAGCAATAATATTGGGAGCATTGATATCGGTCTGTAAATATTCATATCATTCTTATCACCACTCTTAAACAGGGATACCACATGAGAACTTTTCAAACAATCCGGGTTAACTCCACTCTTAAAACATGAATTAATCAAATACAACAGATGACCTGAAATAGTAGAGAAAACTGAACGAAGAATTCTAACACTGAAAAAATCCGACCCAGCTGCCGAATTCATCATTGACTTCACCGTCGTTTCAAGCTCAGCAAGTCACTGGTCTTAAAAATATAGAGACTTCAGCTGCCTCATCAAGAAAATCATTATATGAGCCATCATTGGGTGACTGCACAACACTATCAGATACACTCTTACCAACATCTGTAAAATGCACACACAGCTTATTAGCAACTTGATTATCCGAGTGAGCATCTGGAAAGTCAGGGATAGTCGGGGCAGCACGAGGGTTCACTACCAACTTGATGATTCTCCACGTTTTCGCAGGGTTGCCCTCTACTTCTTTAAATTTATTTTCAAAGTACAGCTTTTTAGCCTGTCTTAAAGAGGTGTTAAGATTTCTACTATAACTTTTATAAATATCTTTATCTGATTGACATCCAGCTTTAGTAGACTTTTCATAGAGCTCTTTTATTTTAAGTAGCGCTTTCGATAATTAAGTAGCGCTTTAAGTAGCGCTTTCGATATCCATGGTTTCTTTGCAACATCATAACGTGTACGCGTTTGTTTGAGCTCTAGACTTTCATATAACATCTGAATCAGTTTTTCATACCATTTACCAAATTTATCATTAACACAATCAGTACCATCAAGGCATTCAAATGACTCATTCGTAAGTTTAGTCCTATATTTATATATGGCTTTCTTATCAATTATAGGCTGTTTAACTCTAGTCATACCATCTCCTTACCGACAACAACTAATAGCTGCACGGATCACAGTAGCACAGTGATCTGAGACGTTGTTCACTAACACTCGCGACAAATCGCAGCTAACATTCAAAAACAGATTTTAAATCACAGATGCAGAAGCTCCAGATATTCTAGCTGGAATATTAACAGAAGGGGAAAGACCATAACTACACATAAGATTAAAAAAACTTCTTGCCTTCGAATTCACATCTTGCACATTATTCAAACCAATATTAAAATCACTGCTTATAAAGCAAGGCACTTGCGAATACGGTATTTTATCCAACATATTATTAATCAGGTCCAAAAACTCATCCATATTTCCTGAAGGGGGCCTATAAACAACAACAAGAAATAGCTTCCGCCCAGACAATGAAACCTCTAACACCATTGATTCAAAAATAATTTCTCTATATACAGCAATATCTGGCCTTGGCTTATCATTATATTCATTTTTCACATAGATTGCAAGGCCACCATGCTGTCTTTCCGCTCGATTCCGAAGAAACAACCTATAACCTGGTATATCCAATAATGGTCTTTCAACCAAGTTTCTGTCAAAGCCATTACATCAGGTTCCAGCCTAGATGACACTTCATTAATATAATTAAACGCACTATTTAAACCACGACAATTCATACCATACATTTTCAGCCCCTGCACTACTTTCCATTCATTCAATTCATTCAGGCCCACATATTTTGAATCAGCACACTCGACATTCATTCCACCCTCAATCTGGTCTTCATTCATGATACCCTCAGTCATCGGCGAAAAATCAACACGACGAATCTCAAGTTCCCCCAATCTATTCAAGTTTATCTCAACCATTATCAAACATCAAAGACGGGCAAGAGAATGGAGCGAGAGAAATTAAACCATTTAACTTACCCCAAATTTTCATTCTACCATCAAGGTCCGAGGAAATAATGGGGCCATAACCAGGAACCAAAAACACAAATACCTGAAACAAACAAAAAACAAAATTAAATATTGCTGGTATCAATGACATTTTTCCTCAAGTTGACCCAGTGTCACGACTAACTTCTGACCCCTGCATTGATAACTGAAAGCTGAATAGTACTTGAACTTTCCAATTAACAACAAACCTCTCAGTGATTTCAAGCAAATTTAGCTTTCATCTGTTTTGCATTCTTTTTAAATAAGAAATGTGTACTACGACTTCCAAAACACAAATTGGGGGTTTGTTAAACGTGGAAATTCAAATGAATAGGATGAAAATATTCTATTCGCAATATGAAGTGAATTGACTCAAAACATCCGTTGGCTGAGACCAGGGGCCCTTATTGGGGTGGTGGAGGTTATTTTATTTTTTTGTTAGCCCCCCCCCCTCGATTTCAAAAATGACTTGTTGGATATTTTCACTGGATAAATATCATTTTTGGTGTTTTCATTGAAAAATAGAAAAGTAACAACATAATGGAAAATACATTTTGCCCCCCAACCACTATATTTTCGTTATTTGTTGCCCTTGCTGACACTGCCTAAAAATACTATTTAGCCCAAATATAAACATTCAGTATCACCTGGCAACATTGTCACTTGAAGCGATAAAGGGAATATGATAATACCATAATATGGGAGTGTAAGGAGTGACTCGGCCCAATAGTAACCGAAACTCTAAAAAATTATATTTTAACATCAATAGATATTTCAAACGAATCAGCTTATTCTGTTGATACCAAATATATAAGATTCATCAAGTTTAGTGATGCCCACCAAAAGTTACGAGCCTGAGAAAATTTGCCTGATTTTTGAAATACGGGAAAACACCCTCTAAAATTGAAACAATCTTAATGAAAATCGCACCATCAGATTCAGCGTACCAGATAACCCTACTCTAGAATTTTCAAGCTCCTATATGCAAAATTGTGGAATTATGCAATTTTTGCCTGAAGCCTAATAGGCTTCAGTCCTCCCTTTGGAATACAAGTCTAGTTAACATTGTCCACCATGAATCAACCCAGAAATCTCGATCATCCCTAGGGTTCTATGAATATCTGCCTTAGTTCTGTCCCAAGATGGATGGATGGATGATAGACTATCTATCCACACGGAAAATTACATCATTTTTATACATCAGAGGCAACGCTATAGCGGTGCCTATAGTAAAGGCCATAGGGCTCCAATGTTTTATTTATTTATTATTTTTTTTTCCAGAGGCACTTCATATGGAAGGGGTCGTCGTAGAAACTTCAAAGGCGGCTCATTCGATTGGATATCGAGAGTTCTAGTGCCCTTTTTAAGGGTCGAAAGTGGTTGGAAAGCAACAAACACCCCTTCCACGCCCACCATTTCCCCAAACACACCCAATCAAAATTTGAGACAGCCATTTTGTTCTACGTAATTGATTTCCAGATAAAAAAAATGTTTTTGAGGAAGACACTCCCCCACAGCCCTCAGGGCAAGGGTTGTAAGTTATGCCCTGGGGGCATATAAGCTTTTTATAGAAAGCTATGTCATAGAAACTTCAAAAAGAGCTCATTCGATTGGAAATTCAAAGGGCTAGTGCCCTTTTTAATAGTCGAAAGAGATTGGAGGGAAACTAACCCCCCTCTCACGCCCACCTTTTCTCCAAACACATCCAATAAAAATTCGGAAATAGCCATTTTGTTCAACGTGGCTGAAAATTCAGGAAATTAGGTCTTTGAGAATGAAGATCCCCCCACAGCCCTCAGGGCAAGGGTTGTAACTTATGCCCTGGGGGCATATAAGGTCTTATAGAAAGCGTTGTCGTAGAAACTTCAAAAAGGGCTTATTCAATTGGAAATTGAAATTGCTAGTGCCATTTTAATAGTCAAAAGTGATTGGAAGGCAACTAACACCCCTTCCTCGCCAACCATTTCCCCAAACACATCCAATCAAAATTTTGAGATGGCCATTTTGTTCAACTTAGTTGAAAGTTCTAGAAATTATATCTTTGAGCATGACTCTCCCCTCCAAGGTCTTCAAGGCAAGGGTTATAAGTTATGCCCTGAGGGCATATATGGTTCTTATGGAAGGAATGCTCGTATAAACTTCAGAGAGGGCTCATTTGACTGGAAATTAAAAGTTATAGTTCACTTTTTAAGTGGCAAACCAGCTCCCTACGCCCTTTTTTCCTAAATGCATCCGATACAAATTTTTTAGATAACTATTTCTTTAAAAATAGTTCAAAAATCATATAACAAAAACGCCGGTGTCAACACAACCCCCCAGGGCCAGGGGGCAGGCATTGTAAGTTATGCCTGTGGGGTAAATTTAGTTCTTATGGAAGGGATGCTCGTAAAAACTTCAAAGAGGACTCATTTGATTGAAAATTGAAAGTTAAAGTTCACTTTTTAAGAATCAAAAGAGATTTGAGGGTGACTACTCCCCTTCCCCCCTTTTTTTCCCGAATGCATTCGATAAAAACTTTGAGATAGCCACTAAGTCAAAAACTGTTCAAAAGTCAGAAAAAAAAAACTCATATGTCGACAAAACCCCCCAGGCCCCGGGGGCAGGCGTTGTAAGTTATGCCAAGGGGCATATATGGTTCTTATGACAGGGATACTTCTATAAACTTCAGAGAGGGCTCATTTGATTGGAAATTGAAAGTTTGAGTTCACTTTTTTAATAGTCAAAAGAGATCCAAGGGCAACTAGCCCCCCCCCCTCCCACGCCTTCTTTTTGTAAACCCAACTGATCAAAATTTTGAGATAGTCATTTTGAAAAAAAATAGCTCTAGGTTGGATAAGAAAATCTCCGGCGTCAATACAACCCCCCAGGGCCCGGTAGAAGGCGGTCTAAGTTATGCCCAAAGGGCAAGTATTGTTCTTATGAAAGGGATACCCGTATAAACTTCATAGAGGGCTCATTTGATTGGAAATTGAAAGTTCTGGTTAAATTTTTAAGAGTCAAGACATTTAAGGGCAACTAGCCCCCCCCCCTCATGCCCTTGTTTACCCAAACCCATCCGCTGCAAATTTTGAGATAACCAGTTTTTTAAATTCTTCAAAAATTAGAGAACAAAAACTCCGTTGTCAACACAACCCACCAGGGTCCAGGGGGTAGGCGTTGTGAGTGTTATCTTGCGGGCTTGTATGGTTCTTATGAAAGGGATGCTCTTATAGACCCCAGAGAGGGCTTATTTGCTCGGAAATTGAAATTTCTAGTTCACTTTTTAAGAGTCAAAAGAGATTGGAGGGCAACTAGCCCCCCCCCCCCCCCTCCACGCACGAAATGCATCAGATAAAATTTTCAGATAGAAATTTTGTTAAAAATAGTTCAAAGTTCAGATAACAAAAATTCCGATGTCGACACAGCCCCCCAGGGCCCTGGGTTAGGTGTTACAAGTTATGCCCTCGCGACATATATTGTTGTTATCGAAGGGATCCGCATATAAACTTCATAGAGGGATCATTTGATTAGAAATCGAAACATGTAGTTCACTTTTTAAGAGCAAACAGTGATCGGAGGAAAGGTAAACTACCCCCACACTTCATTTATTTTTTTCCTAGACGCACTTCCTGTAGAAGGGGTCGTCATATAAACTTTAAAGGGGGGCTCATTTTAAAGGGGCAAATTTTTTCACTTTGATATTGTTACTTTGATACCATTTTTAATACTTTGATGAAGACTTGATTTTTTTTTTCAGTTTGATTTTAAATTAAGGAATTTTTGAAAACTTGAAACTTTTTGCAATCAAAAACGAACAAAAATTAATTAAAAAAAAGCTTTCTTAGAAATAAGTTTTTCAAAGAAAAGTAAAGGCCATTTTAAAATTAAGATCATCATATACAAATACCTGCTAAAATTCAAACTCAAAACGACCAGAAATTACTATTAAAGAATAAATGAAACCTAAAACGAACAGAAATTAAATAAACAATCATAGGAAAAAACATACAACAAGTAATAATATAAATGAATAAATAGATCTTAAAGGGGTAAAACCCAAGAAAGTCTATTGTCTGAGTGAGAGGCACAGCTGGCATAAGCCTCTTTCAGGAATTAATTAAGAAAAACTTTCCGAAAATTAAGTTTTTCAACGAAAAGTAAAGGCCATTTTAAAATTAAACTCAGAAGATAAAAATAGCTGCTAAAATTCAAACTCAAAACGACCAGAAATTACTATTAAAGAATAAACGAAACCCAAAACAAACAGAAATTAGATAAACAATCGTAGGAAAAAACATACAACAAGTAATAATATAAACGAGTAAATAGATCTTAAAGCTAGTAATGCTTAGATGGAATATGAAAATCAAGCTTAAAACGAAAATAAATATTATGCTATTGAAGTATAAATGAAACTTAAAACCAACAGAAATTAAATAAACAATCAACGCAAACAAACATACAATAGGTGTTAATGTAAATGAATAAATAAATCTTAAAACGAGTGAAACTTAAATTGAATATGCAAATCAAGCTTGAAACGAACAAAATCACTACAATCAAGAGTTTGGGTATCGCCTCCTTCTCTCACTGTAAAATTCTAAAACATACAGGGTCATTGGCGATTTACTGAAAACTATATTCGTCTTGAACAGTCTTGGAAAGTATAAACAACATCAAATTGAATATTTGATATATAATGATATTAGTTGTTGAAAGATCTATCAGTTCAAGAGTTTATTTCACCCAATTTTTGTTTTTCAATGCTGTAAGAACTGGAAAAGAAAATATTGTTAATATAATTCGTTTTCAGTGAAACGCCAGTAGGCTTTGGTTTTTATTTACAGTTAAGGAAGGGGGCAGTATCCAAATTCTTGTTTGTAGTGAAACTATATCCGTCTTGAAGAACTTTAGAAGGAACTAATAAATTTAACTGAATATCTGATGTATAATGATATTAATTGCTGAAAGCTCATCAGTTCAAAATGTTAATGTAATTTTAATGATTATTTTAAATTTTAAGTAAAAGAGAAACTATCTGACATTAAAGTTGTTTTCAGTAAAGCGCCAATGACGCAGTAGGTTTTATACTTTTAGAATGAGAGAAGGAGGCGATACCCAAACTCTTGTTTGTAGTGATTTTGCTCGTTTCAAGCTTGATTTACATATTCAATTTATGTTTCACTCACTTTAAGATTTATTTGTTCATTTACTGTAATATCTATTGTATGTTTGTTTGCGTTGATTGTTTATTAAATTTCTGTTCGTTTTAAGTTTCATTTATACTTCAATAGCATAATTTTTTTTTTCGTTTTAAGCTTGATTTTCATATTCTATTTAAAAATTACTCGCTTTAAGATCTGTTTATTCATTTATATTATTACTTGTTGTATGTTTTTTCCTATGATTGTTTATTTAATTTCTGTTCGTTTTGGGTTTCATTTATTCTTTAATAGTAATTTCTGGTCGTTTTGAGTTTAAATTTTAGCAGGTATTTGTATCTGCTGAGCTTAAATTTAAAATAGCCTTTACTTTTCTTTGAAGAACTTATTTTTCGGAAGGTTTTTCTTAATTAATCCCTTAAAAAGGCTTATGCCAGCTTTGCCTTTTACTCAGACAATGGACTGTCTTGGGTTTTACTCCAAAGACGTCAACTTGATTTTAATTAAAAATTGATTATTTTTTCCCCATGGGTGATTGTATCGAAATTATTGTCCTAGAAGATCGGAAGAGGGTTCATTCGAACGGAAGTTAAAAGTTCTAGTGCTGGTTTTAAGTGACCAAAAATATTGAAGGGCAACTGGACCCCCTCTCACGCCCATTTTTTCCCCAACTTTATCTGATGAAAATTTTGACATAGCCACTTTGTTCAGTATAGTTGAAAAATCAAACTTTTGTGTCTTTACGTGTAAAATAGCTCCCCCCCCACAGTCCGTGGGGAGAGGCCTGTAAGATATGAAATTCACCAATTGGTTACGTATAGAATTTGTTATTGGGAAGTATATATGAATTTTTTTAGGGGGGGGTTGTTGTTTGGGTGGATTTCTATAGGAAGAACCTTCCATGGGGAGGGACATTTCTGGGGGGGATGTTACACTGGAGGGATTTGACAGAATTACTATACAAAATTCGTTTTAATTGTCTTTCATAATCTTTGCCAAATTTTTATGTGGATATGTTCCGGGAGAATTATCCAGGGGCTTTTTTCCGCGTAATTTGATTTCCGGGAAATAATTTCCACGAAAGGGGTAATTTCTGGAGTGATCGAGAAACCGGAGTGATTAGAGATTGAAGTCTTATTCAAATGAAAGAATGTTAATGAGAATTTTTCATGAAAGGGGCTGTTTCCTCCTCAATGCCTTGCTCTTTACGCTAAAGTTTTTGTTGTGTTAAAAAGTAGAGTTGTGATAAAGAGTCAAACTTAGCGTAAAGAGTAAGGCTTTGAGGAGGGGACAGCTCATTTCATAAATGGATAATTTCTCTTCGTTTTAAGTTTTAATGTCGCTCCTTGCTTTCAGTTAAAAAAAACTTGCTTTCAGCTCCTTGTTTTTTTATTTAATTATAACAAGAAGTAAAATGAAGTGTATACATCCTAAATGTTTGGTTTAACATTTTGCTAAGAGAAAGGATCACAAGGGTTACTCAAACAAACTTTGAAGCAAATAAAGTTAAAGTAAATATAGTAAATTTTAATTGATTAATTTGATGGGTGAAACGACTCCAAAAACCTAAAACAGCTATCTTTTGACTGAAATAGACTAGAATTAGACTGCCCTGTCACTTAAATGTTCTGTATTTATTTGAACACAATTTACTAATGAGAATATTAAAGTTAGACTTAAGTCAGAAATTGCTTATTGTTAAAAATACACAAATAGTTAGCTAAAAATACTTCTTAAGAAATAGTTGGAAATACAAAAAAAATACATTTTGCCCCACAACCACTGCATTTTCGTGATTTGCTGTTCTGGCTGACACTGCCTAAAAGTATTGTTTAGCCCAGATATAAACATTCAATGTCACCTGGCACCATTCCCGCTTGAAGCGATAAGTGGGATATGATAACACCAGAAGATGAGAATAATAGAAAGAAGCGAAATGAAGCTGATACGACCAAAATATTTTGTTTAACTTTGTTTAACGTAGAAACTTCAAAAAGGGGCTTATTCGATTGGAAATTGAAATCGCTAGTACCCTTTTAAATAGTCCAAAGTAATTGGATATCAACTAACCCCCTATCACGCCCACCATTTCCCCAAAAACATCAATTAAAAATTTTGAGATAGCCATTTTATTCAACATAGTTGAAATCTCTGAAAATTAGGTCTTTGAAGATGACAACCCCCCACAGCCTTCAGGTTAAGGGTATAAGTTATGCCCTGGGGGCATATAAGTTTTTTTTTTATAGAAAAGCTTGTTCGTAGAATCTTCAAAAAGTGCTCATTCAATTGGAAATTGAAAGGGCTAGTGCCCTTTTTAATAAAAGGAAGTGATTGGAGAGCAACTAACCCCCCTCTCATGCCCACCATTTCCCCAAACACATCCAATCAAAATTTTTAGATAGGTATTTTTTCAACGTAGTTAAAAGTTCTGAAAACTTCAAAAAGGGCTTATTCGACTGGAATTGGAAAGGGCTAGTGCCCTTATTAATAGTCAAAGTTGATTTTAGGGCAAAAAGCCCCCCTCTCACGTCCACCATTTCCCCAAACACTTCTAATCAAAATTTTGAGACAGCCATTGTGTTCAACGTAGTTCAAAGTTCTGGAAATTAGGTCTTTGAGGATGAGAACAACCCAAAACCCTCAGGGCAAGGGTTGTAAGTTATGCCCTGGGGCATATAAAGTTTTTATATAAAGTGTTGTCATAGAAACTTCAAAAAGGGATCATTCGATTGGAAATTGAAAAGGCTAATGCCCTTTTCAATAGTCGAAAGTGATTTGAGGGCAACTAACCCTCCTCTCATGCCCACCATTTCCCAGAACACATCCAATCAAAATTTTCAGATATCCATTTTATTCAACGTAGTTGAAAATTCTGGAAGTTATGTCTTTAAGGATGACAAACCCCCCACACTCCTCAGGGCAAGGGTTGTAAGTTATGCCCTGGGGCATATAAGGCTCTTATAGATAGCGTTGTCGTAGAAGTTTAAAAAATGACTCATTCAATTGGAAATGGAAAGGGCTATATAAGGTTCTTATAGAATGTGAAACTTCACAGACATTTTGTTAGACATTTTGTTCAATGTAGTTCAATTTTTTAGAAATTATGTCCTTGAGGATGACTACCCCCCCTCCCTCCAAAAGAAGCCCTCAAGGTAAGGGTTGTAAGCTATGCCCTGGGTGCATATAAGGTTTTTATATAAAGGGATTTCGTAGAAACTTGAAAATGGCTCATTTGATTGGAAATTGAAAGGGCCAGTGCCCGTTTTAACAGTAAAAAGTGATTGGAGGGCAGCTAATCCCCCTCTCACGCCCACCATTTCCCCAAACACATCCAATCGACATTTTGAGATAGTCATTTTTCAACGTAGTTAAAAGTTATGGAAATTATGTCTTTGAAGATGTCAACCCTCCCCCCACAGCTCTCAGGGCAAGGGTTGTAAGCTTTGCCCTGGGGCTTGTAAGGTTTTTATAGAAAGCGTTGTTGTATATACTTCAAAAAGGGCTTATTCGATTGGAAATTGAAAGGGCTTGTGCCCTTTTAAATAGTCGAAAGAGACTGAAGGGCAACATCCAAGACCCCCTCCCCTCCCCGCACGCCCACCTTTTCCCCAACCACATCCAATCAAAATTTCGAAATAGCCATTTTATTCAACATAGTTGAAAGTTCTGGAAATTATTTCTTTGAAGATGACAAACCCCTCACACACCTTAGGGCAACGGTTGTAAGTTACGCCCTGGGGGCATATAAGGCTCTTATATATAGCGTTTTCGTAGAAACTTCAAAAATGGCTCATTCAATTGGAAATTGAAAGGGCTAGTGCAGTTTTTAAAGCCGAAAGTGATTAGAGGGCCACTAAACCCCCGATCACGCCCACCATTTCCCTAACCACATCCAATACAAATTTTGAGATAGCCATTTTGTTCAACGTAGTTGAAATCTCTGGAAATTAGGTCTTTGAAGATGACAACCTCCCACAGCCTTCAGGGTAAGGGTTATAAGTGATGCCCTGGGGGCTTATAAGTTTTTTTTTATAGAAACGCTTGTTCGTAGAATCTTCAAAAAGTGTTCATTCAATTGGAAATTGAAAGGCCTAGTGCTCTTTTTAATAAAAGAAAGTGATTGGAGGGCAACTAACCCCCCTGTCAAGCCCACGATTTCCCCAAACACGTTCATTCTAAATTTTGAGATAGCCATTTTTTCCAATGTAGTTGAAAGTCTGGAAATAAGGTATTTAAGGATGACACCCCCCCCACAACCCTCAGGGAAAGGGCTGTAAGTTATACCCTGAGACATATAAGATTTTTATAGAAAGCATTGTCATAGAAACTTCAGAAATGGCTCATTTGATTGTAAATTGAAAGGGTTAGTGCCCTTTTTAATAGTCGAACGTGAAAGCAACTAACAAAATCCAATCTAAATTTTAAGATAGCAATTAGTAGTTATTCAACTACGTTGTTCAACGTAGTTGAAAGTTTTGAAAACTAGGTCTTTGAAGATGACAACCCACCCCTACAGTCCTCAGGGTAAGGGTTTTATGTTGGCCCTGGTTGTATATAAGGTTTTTATAGAAAGGGTTGTCGTAAAACTTCAAAATGGGCTCATTCGAGTGGAAATTGAAAGGACGAATGCCCTTTTTAATAGTAGAAACTGATTGGTGGGCAACTAACCCCCCTCTTACGCCCACCATTTCCCCAGACACATCCTATCAAAATTTTGAGATAGGTGTTTTTCAACGTAGTTGATAGTTTTGGAAATTATGTCTTTGATGATGACAACCCTCCTCCCTCAGCCCTCAGGGGAAGGGTTGTAAGTTATGCCCTGGGTGCATATAGGGTTTTTATAGAAAGTGCTGTTGTAGAAATTTCAAAAGGGCTCATTCGATTGGAAATTGAAAGGGCTAGTGCCCTTTTTAATAGTCGAAAGGGATTGGAGGGCAACTAACACCCCTATCGCGTCCACCATCTCCCCAAACACATCCAATCTAAATTTTGAAATAGTCATTTTTTTCAACGCAGTTTAAAGCTCTGGAAATTTTGTCTTTGAGGATGACAACACCCCAAACCCCTCAGGGCAAGGGTTTTAAGTTATGCCCTGGGGGCATACAGGGTTTTTATAGAAAGCGTTGTCGTAGAAACTTCAAAAGGGGATCATTCGATTGGAAATTGAAAAGGCTAGTGCCCTTTTCAATAATGAAAAGTAATTGGAGGGCAACTAACCCCCTTCTCATGCCCACCATTTCCCCAATCACATTCAATCAAAATTTTCAGGTATCCATTTTGTTCAACGTAGTTGAAAGGTTCAGAAATTATGTCTTTGAGGATGAAAACCCCCCCACAGCCCCCGGAGCAAAGGTTTAAGTTATGCTTTGGGGTATTTAAGATTTCTATAGAAAGCTTTGTCATAGAAAACTTAAAAAAGGATTCATTAAATTGGGAATTAAGACAAAAGCGATAAGAGGGCGAATACCCCCCCCCCCAGCCCCATCATTTTCTCGAGCACTTCCAATCAAAATTGTGAGATAGCCATTTTGTTCGAAGTATTTGAAAGGTCTGGAAATTATGTCATTGAGGATAACAAATCCCCCAGGCCTCAGGACAAGGGTTGTAAGTTATGCCCTGAGGGCATATAAGGTTTTATAGAAAGCATGGTCACATAAATTGCGGAGGGGGCTCATTGGATTGTTAATCAGACGCTCTAGTGTCCTTTTTAAGAGTCATAATTATTGGAGGGCAGCTACCCCCCACACATACACAAACACGTCGTATTGTCCTGAAATGTATCTAATATCAATTTTGAGATAGCCATTCTATTTAAAATAGTCTAAATATCATATAACAAGGCTTTTGGGGTTTAAACAAATACCTGAGTTTAGGGGCAAGGGTTGTAAGTTATGCCCAGGGAGTATTTAAGGTTTTTATGGAAGGGACGGTTGTTTAAATTAAGAAGAGGCTCAGTCTTTTCCCTGAAAAAGACTATATCAATATAAAACGAACAGAAATTAATTAAAAAACACTTTTTCCACATAATAAGTTTTTCAAAAAAAAATTAAGAACTTCATTAAACCAAAAATGAACAAAAATAGAATCAAAATCTACCAAGCATACAACTACCACAAATCAGTATTTATAAATAAATGAAACCCAAAACAAACAAAAACAGAAAGTTTTTGAGAAGATGAAGATAAACTCAAAAAAGGCAACAAATAGTCCATTTATGTATGAAATATAGAAAACTACAAGAAAGTTCGTGTAAATCTTGAAATACTGGGAAGGACAAAATTTTGTCCTTCATCATGATATCATGATATCAGGTTTGATATCCTGATATCAAAACCAGTAATTCTTCATGTCCTTAAAAAGTATGTAGAGAGTGAGCTTAGGTCAGAAATTGGCAGCGTTGTCACTGCACGTAGGAATGATCAGAGACTCTTACGATATCTAAGAAAGTGCCTTCCTTCATCAAATATTAATGAGAATAATGTGCAGAGTACTTTGGATCATTACAGACCCATCACAGTTACTGATGCGAATGCCCTTAATGGAGGCAAAACCTATCATTTATAGGTATATTTTTTTCTTCCATGTATTTCCATTGCTCTTTAACTATACAAATATTATTGGTGCAGCAAAATAACGATGGTGTTTTTATTTGCTTGTTTCTTTGTTAATTAAGAAATTGGTTTCTTACTATCTATTGGTGTGTAGCGTCTTCTTTCAAAAAATATGTGTCTTCTTTCTTCTTTCAATCTGCTCTCTACCAGATGCTGATAGTGCACAGGCAAAAGGACGGAAAGTATCTACCCCATATCCCCTCCAAAATCTTGAGATTGTTGAAAATTTTTCTTGGTTTCTTATAATTCATCGCATAATTTGCCTGATGTTCGAATTTTTTTCAGATTCTTAATTCTGTCCTCTTTATTTTTGTTGTATCCTGATTACGTAATACATCTTTCAAGGTGATGAAGATAAAATATTGGGAACAAACAATCCATTTCAATTTCCATCTGGACAAGAGAGCTAAAATATTTCCCAGGGGAGAAGCATAACCCACAAAAGCGTTATGATCACTTCATTTTCTGGTGACTGACTTTGTAAGAGTCAAAAGAGTCCAAAGGGAATTGATGTTACTCACATTATTTGTAGTGTATACAACAGACTTAGTGTGAGCACTGCTGGGATGTCTTTAGTCAAAACTAAGATAATTTCTTAAACCACATTGGCCTGACATCACATAAAGAAAGAATAACGAGCAAAAATGGGGTTTTTTATAGGCCAAATGACGATACTGAAAAAACAAAGCGAGTATTTCGAGAGGACAAACGCCTCTCTTCTTCAGCGCGAAACGAAACGATGTATCAATAAAAGCCAAAAATTAAAAGAATTAAAACCAACTACCTAACAACCATAAAAGCGAGTTATTCGCCAATATCCGAGATTTGCACAAAATCCAAAAAAACATGAACTGCCATCGACGGATACTAGCGAGCAACTGAAAAATGAAAGGAATCAATTCATTCACTCGAAAAAACAAAACGAACCAGCAATTAAATAAGTTGGAAAACTATGTCGTTTGATTTCGGATTTTAATTAAGGCATTTCTTTCAGACACACTTTGAGACCTAAGGGGTTGTTAACATGTTTGATTATATGACTGGGAAAGTAGTTCAAAGTTTATTTCATGGATTAGTAACGTATTGGCGTCTCTTTTGAGAAAACCGAAATATGACTCGTTTATTCTTAAATCACCGGAATCTCTGTTTAAAGCTAGACCTAAATGTTGGTATTTATAAATTTCAACAGCTTCTCTGTAGTGCTGGACAATACCTTTATCATGCGAAATAAGACTAGCTTGATTAAACAAAATAGTATGGTCTGGTTTTTCAAAAATATGCTCTGCAAGGGCAGAGTCAAAATTTTCTGGTTTTTTCCGCTTTTTAAGTGTATTATTAATTGAACTAGAATGCTGGGTTAATCTATCTGTTAGTCGCTGATTTGTTCTTCCGATATACCAAAGACCACACGAACACGAACAAGAACTAACGAATTGATTCCTTTCATTTTTCAGTTGCTCGCTAGTATCCGTCGATGGCAGTTCATGTTTTTTTGGATTTTGTGCAAATCTCGGATATTGGCGAATAACTCGCTTTTATGGTTGTTAGGTAGTTGGTTTTAATTCTTTTAATTTTTGGCTTTTATTGATACATCGTTTCGTTTCGCGCTGAAGAAGAGAGGCGTTTGTCCTCTCGAAATATTCGCTTTGTTTTTTCAGTATCGTCATTTGGCCTATAAAAACCCCATTTTTGCTCGTTATTCTTTCTTTATGTTAGTCAAAACTGTATAGGTTTCTTTGAAGCTCTATTCAAATTTTTAAAGCATGGAAGCAAACTTGATCGTTCTACTGATTTATATATAAAAAACACGTAAGTGACAAGGGTGAAAATTGACAATACTGTTTACCAAAGGCTAAGAAAAAGTACAATAAAAACATTTTTTGAATAATATTTTTATCTCAAAATGTATTAATATTAAAGTGAATATAAAAACATAAAGAAGCTGAAGTCTAAATCACGGGATGGTCTTGATATACTTCATAATTATGCAAAGACGACATCATATTTCATAACCGCCAAACTCTTTGATTTTAATCTTACAAGATTTGAGTATTTCATGGTATACCATCTTTTATACCATTTAATACTTATTGAGATACAAATATTAACAAAAAAAGAAGAAATTTTTATTTAACTCAAGCAAAAACTTTGTCGAGAAGACCCATGATCTGGTTGCTTAGCAATTCCTAAAGCTCTTATCTAAAAATATACGTCAGAATATAAATATACACCAGAAAATAAATATTCCAGAAAATACACTAGAAAATACACTAGAAAATAAATGAGTAGCATGGAGAAACCTGTTTCGAGTGGAAACTTGATTAACCTTGTAAGACTTGAATCTTTCCTGGTTGAAGCAACCTTATCTTTTTTTTTAACTTTTATTGCATGTTGAGAACAAAAAAGGGAATTTTTATTCAAATCGAGAAAGAATTTTGCCTACGAGACCATGATTTGGCTGTTTCGCATTGTTTAGTCGTCAGATTTAACAAAGGTTAGTGTTTTTTCACATCCTGAAAGATTCTTTTGTAAAATGTGATTTTAGGATGCTTAAACTAAATTTGGTTCATCAGTAATCTTGTCAGCTGCAGTAATCTGCTTGTGGCTGGCCCAACAATATGGGCAGCCGTATCAAAATTTTGGTATCGAAGAGCTCTAAAGATATCTGAAATTTGATATGCCAAATACTGATTCGAGTTTTCTACAGAAAATTAGTAAAGTAGTAAAAAGTAATAAAGTAATAAAAAAAAACAAAAAAATAAGAAATGACTGGAATGTTCCTTGTCAATTTTAGTTCTCAGAAGATCTAAAAAGTGACAGAAACAGAATTGTAGTACCTACAGTTCTACTGAACATAACTCACTGAACATAGTGAACATCAGTCAGTTCTTTATGAGTATGACGCAGAAGAAAACCCATTGAAAAAAACACGATAATCACAGCAAAGTAATTGCTCATTATATAAAAAGAAATAAAATAAAGAACTTCTTCAATTGCATCAAGAAAAAAACAGCCCTATTCTAAGTGAGGTGATTACAAAAACCTGTTTTTCAAGTTGTTGCTAATAGAAAGATCGACCAGCAATTAGTTGAGAGGTTACTTTTAGAAATATATTCAATCATCAAAGCCATGAAGCTAGGAAATTTTTAACTCTGCCTTGACCCAACAAGTTTATGAACCCAGACCACTTTGTCTCGTCTAATAACCCCTTTGTAGCTCCCCCATTAAAGGCCTCTCAAAATTTTTTAGTGACTTTTTAATTGAAATGAATTTTTAGTTGAAATTTTTAGTTGAAATTAAGAAATTTTTTAGTTGAAATTAGTTGAAATTTAGTTGAAACTAATTTTTTAGTTGAAATTAAGAAACACGTCCATCAAAAATTGCCCAAAATAAAGTTACTGTAGAAATTTCTTTCAGAATCATTGGCGACACTCGTTTTATTTTTGATTTTCTTATTTTTTACTTTATTATGATAGAGATCTGTAAATTTTAATTATTCCTCAGTCGAAGAAAAATTACGTTATAAACCTAAAAAGGTTTATAAACGAAAACCTTGTACGAAACAAATTTCCAAACTCTCTTTGTCCTTTTTTTATTAGCTTTTTATCTGCTTTTTAATCCTTTGGCACTATTAATGGTCGAGCGAGGGTTTTGGTTGAACTGCTAGCTTTTTTTAAATAGCTGTAAATGGTCTGATTTTTTTCCTGTCATTTAGTTTTCTCGTTTTGTCTACGTGAACAAAGTAGCAATAGGGTCATTATTTGCTAAACTCGCTTGACTAGAAACATAGAACTTAAAAATTGTCTGCACCCCTACCCTTAAGACAAAGAAATAACTTATAGAAATAAGAATTAAACGTCTGTTTTTTCCTAAAAATATCTATGGTTTTCTCTAACTTATATACAGGGATATTCTAATATCCTGCCATCTATTTTAGCTACTGGTTTCTCTATTGCACCATGATCGCTCAAACTGCTCTCCCGATTTTTAAAGCACTCAGCCTCCAAAATAGCAAACTTCTATCTCGATTTAAAATCTCAAGGAACAATGACCCGCTTGCCAGAAACTCAATTACATATGGAACCTTTTCAGAGGGTATATCACCTAAATTTTTAGCTAATGTAATGTTCTCAAGGTTTTTACATAAATAGTTTTAACTCTAAAGTAGTGGTTCCCAGCCAATTTTCGGCCATGCCCCACCTAGGCATTTATAAAATCCTGATGACATTTAAATTTTGCTTTTCAAAATTGTACAAGAATCCACCTGAAGGAAGCCTATTAGGCAATTAACTTGATAGCATTTTCGGGTCTCCTTTAGGCACATTAATAATGAAACATATTGTCTGAAAACAACACCTTTTATACAATGTATGATCTCATGCAATACTATTTTGCTGTTTATATGCACGTGAATGTAATGTCATTCAGACAAATTTTTTCTTTTTTTTTAATTAAGGCTCTACCCATGACCCACCGAAATACTGCCATACCCCACTGGCAAAGCCTACACCCCACGTTGAGAATTATGGCTCTAAACTATCACCAATCTTAGTCCTATATAAAAGACCTCGTTCTTTTATTAGCTTAGAATGAGGATCAATAATTGCTTGAAACTAAAATGCAATAGCGACTTTTTGGGAAACAGTTTTAAGAAACCAAATTTATCAATTAAAATTACTTACTTTACTTACTTAAAGCTCTTGCTCGGCAGCGTCACCAGCGTAGAGGGAACCAGTCGTCAACGCCGTCAGTCTTCTCCAGAGTGGTCGGTTCAGGGTGAGGGTTGTCGCTTCAGCCGGGTTGATGTTTCTGGAGGTGAGCCGATCACGGATGACGTCCGCCCATCTGGTGCGTGGTCTTCCCCTAGGACGCCTCCAGCCGTTTGCAGCTGGGTCGAACCCTTTGGGAAACAAGCAACACGGGAAGTAACACGGGAAGGAAAAGTAGCTCAAGTGGTACTTACTCACCACCTCACCAAGTCGCTTGAGGCCAACACAGCTACGCACGCTCCTCCTCCATCCCAATTTATTCGAAACCTCCCTTTCACACCCTCCCAGAAAGTTCCAAATTCCTTTAAATCTTTCTATATGACATCCTACCGCCCAACACGAGGACAAGCTGCTTTCCGTTTAGCCCTAGACGGTTTCCCAAAAAGGTCAATCTCCGGCAATCTTTCATCCTTCATCCTACCCATCTCAACCTTTCTTTCATTATAGCCCTAGAAATCGGGATTGAACAAAGCAACTTCGGAGCTTTTCGGATTGCTCATGCTTCAGAGCCATATTTGACTACTGTCATCACTATAGCTGCTAATATTCTAATCTTGGTTTGCAGACTTATCTTCCTATTCTTCCAAACTTTTTTTTAACTGTGAAATAAAAACCTGAGCCTATTCTACTTTTAACATCTTCACTGCTCCCACTGTCTTTACTAATAATGCTACGAAGGTAAATTAAGCTGCCCGCTTGATCAATTTTTCATTACCCTGCTTCACGTTTTCATCTTCACTTATTCCTAGCCTAGTGACTTAGTTTTCTTAACATTTATTTTCAAACCTATTTTAGCACCCTGAACCCGCAAAGCCTCTAAGAGATTCCATGGTTTCCCATTGCCTTTCTTGTACTCCTTAAGACAATGTTCATAAAAATGATCCATATGAAGGGGGATAGAACACAACCATGATTAACTCCTGATTTAATAATAAAAAAAGAAACTAGCTGCTAACCTCATTTCCTACCTTAAAAGCAGCAGTGTTGTTCTCGTACATAGCACTAAGCATTTCATTGTATTTTTCTGTTGTACCATGCAAGGATAAGACATTTGCTAAACCTCTTCTATCAATAGAATCGAACGCTTGCTCATAATCTGTAAGACTGAGGACCAAATGTGTTTGATAACTCAAGCACTCCTCAATTATTAACCTAAGAGTGAACATTTGGTCGACACATCCTCTAGCTTTTCTAAGACCGCACTGTTCTTCTCTTAAAACATTGTCTACAGCTTCTCTCATTCTAAAACTTATCTTATTGCTTAGTAATTTGCTACCTAAAGAGACCAAATTAATGCCTCGATAATTACAACACTCACTCTTATCACCTTTCTTATACAGTGGTTTAATTAAGATTTTCCTAAAATCTTTAGGTACTTCCCCTTATTAAAAAATCATATTCATAATCTTCATTAACTTATTTATAACTTCAGAGCCGCCATATTTATAAAACTCATTTCCCACACTATCAGCACATGGAGCCTTGTTGTTTTTAGTCCTTTTAGTACTGTCGCTAATTCTTCATCACAAAACAAATCTTTTTTTCACATGCAAGGTATCACAAACTCTTCCATTTTCTTCTATATCTTTTCCTGCAACTCTATCGCAGTTTAGCACATTCTCAAAATGTCCTACCCACCTCTCTTTAACTGTTTCCTTATCAATAATTGTGTTCCCGTTCCTAACTTTAACTGGGACAAGTCCGGATTAACTACTCCCTCTCAATTAATTAAGATGCCAGTACAATATTTTACTATTATGCCATCTAGCTGCATCTTCTAGATCCTCGGCAATTTTATCCATGGCCTCCACTTCAAACCTCCTTAGTTCATATTTTAATGTTTTCTACACGTTCTTTATATTCCTTTTTTTTCAGATGATCTATCACTCAGATAAGTCTTGTAAAAGCCCCTTCTCATCTCTATTAAACATAAAGCATTTTCGTTAATATCCTATCTGCAGTTCTAACTTTCTTTCCTAAGACACCATCAGCAACTTCACAAATTGTTTTTCTAAAATTATTCCAACAATCTTCCAGGTTGTCAAATTTTATACTCTCAATTTTTAGTATTCAACTGTTCCTGGAAGTTTTCTCTCAAATTCCCTTCCGAAAATTCAGCTTTAAATTCAACCTAGAAATAACTTTAAATTAACCCTAGAAATAATGATCTTTACTTTTAACATCAATAACGCCACTCCTATATAGTCTAGTATCTTGTATTGATCCTGTCAGGCTTAAGTTTACTATAACATAATCAATAAGGTTTGCTGACTTACCATGACGTGAATACCATGTTAACTTATGGGCCACTTTATGGCCAGACATCGTATTGGTTATAACTAGTTTGTTATACCTACAAAAAAATTTCAAAAGTTTGTAGCCATTACTATTTCCTTTTCCTACACCAAATTTACCTAGGATAGGAAACAATATGTTCCTATGTCTACCGACCTGGGTGTTAAAATCTCCCGGTAAAAATATCATATTTCTACCTGGGACCGTGTCTAATTGATCCTGTACTTGTAGGTAAAATTCGTCTGAGTCACTGGTATCTCCGTCAGTCGGATCTTCAGGGGAATATCCTACTATAACTGATACCATTAACTTTTCAGTCATAAAATGAGCAAATAGTATTCTGTTATTAATACCTTCCCAACCTAAACAAGACTTAGCAGCTTCCTTATTCACCAAGAGCCGTACTCCCTGTCTATGTACCCCATCCTTCCTGCCTGAGTAAACAAATTTCATGCTTCCTACCCCTGGGATATGGGTTTCTGTAACTCCTAATAAGTCCAGTTCGAATCGTCTGTCAAAATGTTGATACGATAGTCATTTATTAACGTCGTAACCTTCCAAGTTCCAATTTTCATGTTCTTTAAATCATTGAAATTATTTTGGCCTCAGGAAAAGCACTTATCCCGGATACCATTGCAGGAAAGGGATCATATATCTTCTCAAGTCTGTGCCGAAGCGCTTAAGCTGGCTTAGAACCAGACAGCAAAAAGTCCCTGGGACCTCCAGTATGAATGGAGGGTTCTTACAATCCTGAGCCCATCATGGTAACAACATGGTTTTTAACACTTGGTGATTCTCTTCTATCATTAAGGTCAAGGTATATACAAAGGTCAAGGTAGAAAATGAAGTTAGTAGCTGGTTTCATAATGGATCAGGAGTTATGCAGGGTCACGTTCTATCCCCATTTATACAGAACGTTTTATACACTTGGTGATGCTCTTCTATCAACAAGAGTCGAAATCCTGCAGAGACAGTCTCAAGCCTATTACCTCCGACTCATTATATATTCATGCCTACAAATATTATGCTACTACGGGGAGGCAGCCCATAGTAGATAAATTATCTACGAAGAGATTTATCAGGCCGAAAACACCCGTCAAAACAGACCAATCCCAGAATAATTATCCATTAATCAGAATACCGTGCGAATGATGTGTCGTTTACTAGGCTGTAATTTCCTCCAGGGAAGCCACTCCTCAAGTGGAATAGAGTTGACCGCAAGGTCCCCAGTCTTGCAAGTAACCCGAAAGGGACGAGGCGGCCCTTTGCAGAGGCCGTTGTCCATAGATTTAGATCTTACGCCCTGCCGCAGTTGTCCTCCTATGGAGGATCCTTCCGCGATAGTGTTCTGCGTCTCCATGTAATTTAACCGGTAATTGGGAGAAAGTTTGTAACTCACGGGACGTGTGGCCACGCCGGTGGGCCCTGTTGGGTGTATATTTGAGGGGGCCTTACTATGGAGGTACCTTACATATCTCTAGGCAGTTCCCCGTTAACGCCACCTGGGGACACGCTGAGTAGCCTGGAGAAGGTCCCTTAAAGCTGACAAATGGTAAATAGATTTCCTCTTGATAGCAATGGGGGGGGGGGGCTACGCATGGCAAAGAAGGAATTCCACCAGCCAGACGTGTAGGTATGTGCTTGCACTGCTACAATCTCTTAAACTTTTGGACGGATGCCAAGTTACGTCTGTTACATACTTTAGCTTACGTTTGTTACAACACGAAATACTTTAGCTAAAATTTAATGTATTACAATGCTTGAACATGGCAACGTGTAGAAGAGCGAATGGTAATAATAAAAATTAACATCTTCAAATTTGTAATTGGTCTTTAATTTTTCTCTTTTGTCATATGGTACTTCACTTCAGCAAAACCATTTAAATCCCGCCAAAAAAAAAAAAACAAAAAAAAAAAACAGTCTCGGCTGGAGTCGAATTCACTAAATAGTAGCAAATATGGAGATGAGTTATTTGTGCTCTACCGATTAATAATTGCTCAATAATTATTATAATCAGCCTATTTATATGATTATAATATACAATTGTTATATACAAAATTGTAGCAATAATTATAATGTAATAATATAATATAATAATATACATTGCTATAGCTATATAATAATTTAATTGTCATCTCTGTGATCAAAGTAGAAGATAAAGTTAGTAGATGGTTTCATAATGAATCAGGAGTTATGCAGGGTCACGTTCTATCCCCATTTATACAGAATATTTTGATGAACTTTGTATTAAGGAGCACCGCAAAGGCTATGAGAGGGCATAAATTAAAATGGGAAAGCAAAACTCTCCTAGACTTAGATTGTTCTGATGATTTAAGCGCCTTAGATGAATATGTGGATAAAATAAAAGATGTCTGTGAGTCTATAAGAGTTCAAGGTGCAAGAATAGCTTTGAAAATTAAAGCTAAGATGAATAAGTCATTTAGACTTCGACTAAGTGAAGATGAAGGGGTGATGCTGGATTGCGAGAAGATTGTTCAGGCGGGTTGCTTCACTTACTTTGGTAGTATTATTAGTAAAAATGGTGGTTGCAAGGAGAAAGTTAAAAGTCAAGATTCAGAATGTTTTTTCACAGTCGAAAAAAGTTTTTAAGAATAGAGAGCCAAGTCTACGAATCTACAGTAATCACGAAGCTACAGAAGCTACAGTAATCACGCATGGTTCTGAAACATGGGCGTCCCAAAAGACGAAAGAAGATATGTTAGATGTTTCCAGAGGAATTGTATATGCATTCTTATGGGTAACCATCTGACTCACCCTATTTCGAACAGTAAACTGCACGAAAAATGTGGTTCTAACCCGGTTTCATGGGCTATAAGAAGATGAAGGATGAGATGACAAGGACTCGTACTGTGGATGAAGGATGACATATTGCCAAATATGGTCCTTTTTGGTCAGTGATCTAGGGCCAAACGAATAGCAGGTCGTCCCCGAATGGGTTGGAAGGATTTCGTAAGTAAGACTTAAGAGAAATGGAAACTTCTTGGGAGGGTGTTCGGAAGGATGCTTTGAATAGATTGGGATGGAACAGAAGTGTGCGTAGCTCTGTTTGCCTCTAGGAGGCTTAGTGATGTGGTGAGTTGTTAGCAATAATGATATATTGACTAATTGGTTGAGAAAATTATCCAGACGTTAGCAGCAGCTACTTTTATTATTATCTCATTCGTTCAGTATCAAACTTTCTTTTTGCATGTACGATGTCCAATTCTTAATATATGAGAACAGCTAGTAGTGTCCATCAAAATTTTGATTGTTTCTATTTTTCGGCTGTCACAAGACATCCTACTTCTAGTACTTGAATCTTATTTGTTTTCAAGTGTTCTCGGAGAGGATTTTTCTCTGAAGAGATTTTCCTTTTCTTCTTGGGTGGTTTGCTTCTTGATTTTTGGTTGTTGCCAGGCAACAAAAAGGCAATGAGCTCCTGTTTCAATAAAACAAAAAAATTTAACTGAAAAATGTACAGATGCAAAAATTAAATTAGCTCTGATACAGAGAGAGAGAGAGAGAGAGAGAGAGAGAGAGAGAGAGAGAGAGAGAGAGAGAGAGAGAGAGAGAGAGAGAGAGAGAGAGAGAGATAGAGAGAGAGAGAGAGAGAGAGAGAGAGAGAGAGAGAGAGAGAGAGAGAGAGAGAGAGGGGAGTAGCAGGTCTCAAAATTTATGTTTTCGAGTCCCTTTGAAAAAAAAAATTCCCTAGAGGAAAATCCACGAAGTAAACTTAAAAGTTAGATGGATGTGGAATCAAGAGTTAAGTGTAGTTACGTTCAATTCAGTGTACTTGTATGGACCTTGACCTAAGGAGCACAATAAATGCTATAAGGGAACTTGGTATCAAATAGGAAGGTCTCTTAGATTTAGATTATGAGAAATATTTAAGAGTACAAAATAAAAGTTTTTTTTTCATTTTCATTCATTTCTATGTAGAATTAATAAAAGTGATTGTTCCAGTTGTGATTGTGGTGACGAGGAGACTTTATATCATTTATCTTTTTGAGTGTAATTTTTTTGAAAATGAAAGAACTGAAATGCAATTTAAATTACAAGGTTTTTCTTACTCTAATAACTTTAATATTAATGTTATCTGGTTCATCAAAGAGGGTCGGTATGCCGTTTTGGAATACTTGAACCGAACAAAGAGACTAGATATTGTATAATTTTTTTTTCTTCTTTTAATTAATATTAAGTGTTAATAATTGTTGTCAACTTATTGTTTTTACTTTTTCATTGATTTTTGTGATTTTTAGTATTTTGCTTGTGATTTTCAGTTTTTGATATTTTATGCTATATTTTGTAGATTAGATAGTGAAATACTCTGTACGGGTTTAATCACTGAATAAAATCATTCATTCATTCAAATTATCTAAAGATGGTCTCAGATACTCCTTCGAGCGATTGTATTTCATTCAATAAGTTAAACAGAAAATGTACAAAGTAGAGAATTCCTAGGAGCAAGTTTAAGAGCGGTTTTGGTTCAAAATTAGAAGTTAAAAAAGGTTGTGTTCTCTCTCCGTTTCTTATTTATTTTTATGGATTCTGTCCCTAAGAACACAACAAAAGTTATGAGTAATTATGATACTTAAAGGGAAAATTGAAATGCCTTAAACCAAGTCTATAACAATCTTCTGAGTGTCCAAGGTAGAAATACAAGCCAAAGGACTGACTATAGAGTTCATAAGAGTTCGGCGGTGCCCCAATAGGATTAAACATTAATGCTAATAAGACTATGTGGCTTAACTTAGGAATAATTTAGGATGAAAGTTAGCTATATATTACCCAGAAGCAGGGGCGTAGTTCCAGTATTTTCATTGGTTGGAAAAGGTGACTACATCTGGAGAGTTAAAGGCCAAGAGCTATATCAATCTATTCTCTTAATTATTGGGGGGGGGGACAAATGCCCAACCTTACCCCCCAAACCCCACCACTGCCCAGAAGAATTGTCTTGGATAGCTTTCTCGGTTGAACAATTGTACATCATACAATAATAGTAGGAAAATGCCATTCGATCTCATTGTTTAATACAATCATGAAAGGCTTACGATAGTCACGTTTACGTTTACGAGGTCACGTTTTACGGATGAAATTACGTTTTTTACCGATGATACTACCGAAATTCTGCTTTTTAGCAATCCAGCTGTTGTTGAAGGAAAAACAGGGCGTCCCCGCATGGAATGACAAAAGTCATAGGAAAAAACTGCAAAAAAATTGCAAAAATGCAAAAAAAACTCATGTGAGTGATTACAAAAAGGAGCTCTAAACAAAATAGGATAAGGAGAAAGCGTGAACAAATCTGTTGGTCTCAGGCGGCCAAAAAAAAGTCACAAGTCATAAGGAAAGATTTAGAGAAAATAGAGACTTCATGGGGGAGATTAAATAATATAGTTCTGGGTAGATTAGGGAGGAGGGGGAGGTGTAAACACCTCTGTTGGTTTCAGGTAGCTTAGTGCTGCAAGGAGTTTCTCTTAGTGTTAGAGGGCTTTCTACAATAGCACACCCATTGAGGCATCTCTTAAAATCAACTTAATATTGTAATGGCCTACATAAGAAAATCTGGATTTTCTCTAACCTACTTAAAACTATAAATGGATTTACCCTCTCCTCTTTCATCGCGTCTTTATGGTAGCTCATCAGTTTGAGTCATAGCAAATTTCTTTTGGAATTGCACTTGAGCATAATTTATCTTGTATCGATCTAATATTAAGTAAACAAAACAAGTTTTTTCAACTGAATGTAAGGAGCAGCATTAAAACCTAAAACGAACAGAAATTATTACGTATACAAGGGGATCACCCCCTTGTCAATACCTCGCTCTTTACGCTAAAGTTCGAATTTGTTCCAATTCTTTAAGAATGACCCCTGAATCACAAAGGCCGTTAAATTAGAATACATAGCGCTTTTGAAAGTACTAAAATAAGCTTTAGCGTAAAGAGCGAGGCATTGACGAGAGGGCGAACCCACTCATATGTGTAATAATTTCTGTTCGTTTTAAGTTTTAATGTTGCTTCTTACTTACAGGTGAAAAACTTGTTTATTTTATTTAATTTCAGATCGTTTTTTAAATAATCCTAGGAAATCCGGCACCCCTTCATGGAAAATTCTCTTCCCCCATGAAAAATTCTTCCACGGAAACACCTCGCACTTAATAGCTACCGCCCCCACCCCCAGAAAAAATCCCCCCTGAAAAACGTCTGTATACTTCCCAACAACCAATATTATAGGCCTATGTAAAAAATGGGCAAAGTTCATAACTTGCTGCCCTTCCACCGGGGACTGTGGGGGATTAACTCGTCCTCAAAGACATAGTTATTAGATTTTTCGACTATGCTGACCAAAATGGCTTTCTCAAATTTTGATCTGGTGACTTTGGGAAATAATGAGCATGTGAGGGGGCTTAGTTGCCCTCTATTTTGCTGGTAACTTAAAAGGGGTACTGGAACTTTTAATTTCCGTTCTCGCGATTTCTCGCGACATTCTAGGACTTGGCTCAACACTGACTCGATATGTTCACCCCTGGGGAAAAAACAAAAAACAACAAAAACAAATAAACACGCATCCGTTTCTTCTGGCAAAAAAAAAAAAATACAAAATTCCACATTTTTGCAGATAGGAGCTTGAAATTTCAAGAGTAGTGTTTTCTTATTCGTTGAATCTGATGGTGTGATTTTCATTGAGATTCTATGACTTTTAGGGGTTATTTCCCCTTTAAAACTTCCCCTTTAAAACTGGATAAAACTAAACTTAATAAAACTTATACATTTAAAACCAGCGTTAAAATACGATTCTTTTGATGTACCTATTGGTATCAAAATTTGTTTTTTAGAGTTTTGGTTACTATTGAGCCGGGTCACTCCTTACTTACAGTTCGTTACCACGAACTGATTGGTATATTGCTGTTTCCAAGTAAACAAAAAAGAAGGATTACATGGTAACAAAATACAGAAAGATTTCAATATACAGATGGATATATTTTGAAAGATTTTGTCGAAAATTAATTAAAGTAGCTCTGTCAATTAGTTTACGAAATATATATATATATAGCTAGGCTATACTTCATGTTGTTCAGGTAAAGTCAAATAATTTCTAAAAACTTTCGATTGGTACCAATGGAAATCAATTTCTAGGTAATTGTTCTATTCTTTAAAATATTATCATTGAATTTGTAAGCTTGAGACATTTCTAAAAATAATAGTTTGGTGGTCTTTACCCTTTAATATGACCATACTCGAAATTATGTAATACCTCATATAAAAGTAATTTGATATTGTTTAGCCTACTTAAGAATATCAATAATTTCCCTCTCATTTTCTCTGTTGCGTCTTTTTGGTCAATGTAATACCTGAGCCATATCAAATTTCTAGATGAGCTCTACTAGATCATAATTTTATCTTATATCCATCTAAAATGTAATTCTGTTTTCAAGTAAACAAAGAAATGAGCAATTACATGGCAACAATTTACAGAAATCTTTCAGTAAACACTTGAATAAATGTTGAAAGGCTTTGTCAAAAATTAATTAAATTTTTGTTTTACCAGAATGAAGTGTTGAGCTAGGCTATATTGTATTTTATTTGTTGCTCAGGTAATGTCAATGAATTTCTCACAACTTTTATGGGTAATTATTTTAAGCAATTTATAGATGGTTGATCTCCGTTTAAAAAGATTATAATCGGAGCTCACACTAGTCAACACTTCCGTAACATTTACCTATTATATTGTAGTATCAAGAATACCTTAGTAGTCTAGAACCTAGGTTTCAAAGTAAAAAAAAAGACAATTCTAAAGTATGTAGTTTTTATGACATCATTTATATAATAATGCGTTGCCAAAAAATTCAGTTCTTTGTTAAAAACTGTATTTTTCCTTAATTCAATCACTTTCTACTCTTAAAAAGGGCACTGAATCTTTCAGTTCCCAGTCCAATGAGCTTCCTCTCAAGTTTTTACGATCACCTCCTTCAATACAAAGCGGCCAGGAGGGGGGGGATCTACTATCAGCTTTTATACAAAGTGGCCGGTGGGGAAAGCAAATAAATAATATACAGAAGCCATATTGCTCTTAACCAGGTGTCCCCAACTAGGCTTAGTCTCTCATAATTCTTAGAACGGACTTTTTCTTAAGTATAAATTTTAGGAGGGGATCACCAAAATGATATAAAGAATTTGAAATACGGATACGACTATAAGAGAAGAGTCAAATATTCAAAGGATTGACTGGCTAAATATAACCTATAGATATAGATAACCTATAGACAAATAAACACGCATCCGTGATCTTTCTTCTGGCAATTAAATAAAAAAAAAAAACAAGTTTTTTTTAACTGAAAGTAAAGAACGATGTTAAAACATAAAACGAACAGAAATTATTCCGTATATGAAAGGGGCTCCCCCTCCTAAACGCCTCGCTCTTTACGCTAAAGTTTTTATTGTTAAAAAAAAAGAGTTGTGAGAAAGTCAAACTTTAGCGTAAAGAGCAAGGCGCTGCGGAGGGGACAGCCCCTTTCATATACGGAATAATTTTTGTTCATTTTAAGTTTTAAAATTGTTCCTTATTTTCAGTTTAAAAAACTTTTTTTTTTTATTTAATTTTTGAACGTTTTTGAATTAATGCAGGTTTTGATTTTGACTCACCGTACATGAATAATTAAAACAAAATTTGCATATTAATTTTACTTTTATTTGGTTAAATGGCTTTCTCGAAACTTGTTTAATTTTATTTACAAACTTTTTAATTAGTAATAAATATACGTAACTTACGAATTAATTTACGTAACGAACTTCTGTATTCATATATTTTTAATACGTATATTAGGGAGCTCGCCCCCTAGTCAATACCTCGCTCTTTAAGCTAAAGTTCCAATTTTGTTCCAATTCTTTAAAAATGACCACTTATTCACAAAGGCCGTTATTTAGAATAAATAGCTCCTATAAAAGTACTAAAAAATCTTTGGCTTAAAGAGCGAGGTATTTACTAGGGGTTGGAAAACTTTTTTTTATATTTAATTTCTGATCTTTTTTTCAAATAATGCTGGAAAATCCGTCTCCCCTTTTATAGCAATGTCCCTTCCCCCATAAAACTTCCTTCATGGAAAGATCTTCCCACAAAACCCGCGACCCACCCACTCCCCTACTACCAGAAAACATCCCCCTTGAAAACGTCTGTATACTTCCTAATAACCAATGCTATATGTAAATATTGGGCAAATTTCATAACTTTCAGCCCTCCCCCCGGGAACTTCGGGGGATTACATCATCCTAAAGGACATAGTTATCATATTTTCAACCATTCTGAACGAAATGGCTATCTCAAATTTTTTATCAGGTGACTTTGGGAAAAATATGAGCGTGGGAGGGGGCCTAGTTGCCCTCCTTTTTTTGGTCACTTAAAAAGAGCACTAGAACTTTTAATTTCCATTCCAATGAGCCTTCCCGCGATATTCTAGGACCACTGGATCGATACGACCACCCCTGGGAAAAAAACAAAAACAAAAAAACACGCATTTGTGATCTTTCATCTGGCAAAAAATACAAAATTCCACATTTTTGCAGATATGAGCTTGAAACCTCTACAGTAGGGTTTTCGGATACGCTGAATATGATGGTGTCATTTTCAAAAAGGTTCTATAACTTTTAGGGGGTCTTTCCCCCTTTTTTCAAAAATCAGCCAAATTTTCTAAGATAGATAGATAACTTTTATTTAACAAACAAATTACATGAATAAATTATTTTCTAAACTGGCCGACGGGGAGCAGGGCTCGATGTGTCGGCCAAAAAAAAATAAAAAAAAATTCCGAAATAAAAAAAAAATCATATAAAAAATGAAAAAAAAAGACACACATGGTAGGAGATAACAGAAGAGGCCCCCCCAGCGCGAGAAAACCACAACAAAATTCATACTAAAATCCAAATTCACCAATCCCAACATCCAGGCAAAGAACAATTTTGGAAATATATTTTTTCAAAGAAAATCGGCTCTTGAATCTTGGGGACACATCTATTAAATTAAATTTATTTGCAATATGAGGGATCTGGTATCTGATTGAGAATCTAGCTCTTTCAGATTTAATAGGGGGAAGGTGATACTTCTTGGAGCGGACGTGGTGGGCAGGAGAAATGGGAGTCTCAATTATACCCAGATCATGGAAATAATTTGCCGAAGATTGGATATCATAATACCACATTGCTGTATGCAGGCCTTTCAGTTGTTTGAGATTAAGTATATTGAGAAAAAGATATAAGGTTTGGATTTCTGAAAGATTTTGAAGCCTCACTGGGCGATGAACAAAAGTACCCAGGATTGTAACCGCCTTATTTTGAATTACCTGAAGAGGTTGGAGATGGACCTTAAATGTGTTGAGGTATATTACAGGGCAATATTTAAAATATGATTCAATTAGAGGATGATATAAAATTTTTAGGGTGGAAAAAGGAAATACATGTTTCATTCTATGAAGACAACCTAAGTTATGGGCAACTTTCAATCTCAAATAATCAGAATGCTTAGGAAAAGATAAAAGCTCATCAAGAATAATCCCAAGGTAACGAAATGAATTTACTCTTTTTATCCTACTTTGATTTACAATTAACTCATCTATGGTAATTTTATCTACTGCCCGCTGTGACCGCCCAAAAATCATGAATTTAGTTTTATAAAATTTCGGAGCCAGGTAGTTGCATGCAAACCATTTATTCAAAGAATTCATTGCTGTCACCATTTTCTCAGCCAACAAAGATGGGTTTTTAGCTTTTACTGTCACCGCCGTATCATCTGCAAAAATTACTGCTAAACTACTATCTTGGGGTAAACACCTCGAAAGGTCATTTATATAAATCAAAAATAGTAATGGCCCTAATACTGATCCCTGGGGGACTCCAACATCATCAATAACAATATGGCTTGACAGGTGCCCATTTACCTCTACCTGAATTTTTCGACCATACAAGTAAGATTTTATTAGATCTAAGCCTTTACCTCTAATACCTGCATTATTAATTTTCTCCAATAAAATTTCATGGTTTAGCGTATCAAATACCTTCTTTATATCATAGAAAAGAGTAGATACATGATTTTCATCATTTAATGAATCATTAATCTCTAAAATTAGCGCAGCAATAGCTTGTTCAGTAGAATGACCCGCCCAATAAATTCTTTTTATCAAAATACGAGACAATTCTTTTTTGAATAATTTTTTCAATAACCTTAGATATGGGGGAAAGAATAGCTATTGGGCGATAGTTACCTATATCTGTCTTATCACCTTTCTTATGAATTGGAATAACTCGTGCAAATTTTCATACTTCCGGAAAGATCCCTGATGACATAGATGCATTTAAAATATGAAGCAACGGGACGTGGATTACACATGCAAGTTCTTTCAGCATATTTGTGGAGAGCCCATCTAGACCTAGAGAATCACCACTCTTTAGATTCATAATTACTTTCTGGAACTCATCGAGAGTGACAGGGGCCAGGAACATACTGGAATTTTTGGATGGCAGGAGATATTCTTTATATGAATGAGATGGAGATTCAGGGGAATCCAGTTCAACGGTAGAACTAATGTGAGAAAAATAATGACAAAAATAATCTGCAAGAACATCCTTCCCCTTCAACTCAACACCATTTTCATTTATGATCAGTTCAGGGTGTGGATTTTTAATATTATTTCCAATTTTTTCCTTAATTAATTTCAATGTAGTCCGAGGTGAATCAGATTTTTTAAATGCATTTTCATAATACATTTTTTCACTTGTTCTGAGAGTTTTAACTAGCAAATTTTTATAATTTTTGAATCGCTGTACATTATGAGCTGAGGGGTATTTCATTTTTATCTTATACAGTCTATTTTTTTCCTTGACAGATTTTAGAAGTGATGGACTTATCCAAGGTTGTTTGGGTGAGGTTCTTTTCCGGTGCGTAGTTTTAAGTGGGCAATGAAGGTCCAATTTTTCATTCAAAATTCGATAAAATATATCTAAAGATATGTTGGGGTCATTCTCATTAATAACTTCACTCCATCCTACATCGCTAAGATTAGATTTCAATTCATTCATATTTACTTGTGAAAAGTTTCTTCTCTTCATATGATTTTCTTTATTGACTATTTTTTGCGCTTTGAAGTTAGACATTAAAATACAATGGTCAGATGTATCCTCCATAACCACGAATGTAGCCTCACAAGGATAAGGTGCAAAAATATTATCAATCAGTGAAAAAGAAGAATTTGTTATGCGTGTCGGAATAAAACATACTGTGTTCATACCATGAGAAAGGTTACATTCCAAAAACTGAAGGACATATCGGTCGATTCCTTGCTGTCTAGATGGGAGACATCCCATTAAATCAATATTGAAGTCCCCAAGGATTAAAAATGGCATTCGGAGATTTGATATCACACTTAACATATTTTCAAATTTATCAATAAAATCTGCCTTATTTGATGAGAGAGGACGATAAATTACAGCAATTAAAAGTTTATCATTATTTGGTAGAAAACATTCAACAATACAACTTTAGAAAATCATCTCCGTATTCAAATATAAAAATTCATCTTTCAGTCGTGCCGGAATATAATTTTTATCCAGTATTGCTAAACCACCTTGCTTTTGTTGGGTTCTACTTACGTGAAAAAATTGGAAATCACTAATATTAATTTTTTTTTGCCGAAATTTCATCTAAAAATGTTTCACAAACTCCAAAAATATCTGTACCAGATTCAAATAAAATGTTTTTAATTGCATCTTGCCCGCTCCTCCATCCACGACAGTTCCAAAAAGATATTCTCCTCATATTTGGGTTTTTATGAACTATTTCATGAGAAAATAAATATTTATTTGGGGGGACTAAAAACGAATTTAAAAGTTCATTAATATCATGGGCTAGGGGCGTTTGGAATACATTACTAAAATGGGTTGAATTTCTTTCCAATTCCTCAAGCCTAGATGTAGGGATCTCGTGAACTTGACTAACCATTATCATGTACTGATCTCACTCCAAAGAGTACCCCCCCCATGCCTCTCCCACAAAAAATTACAAACACTAAAGGTCGCACTAAATAGGTTCTTCATCATAATAATAGCACCCGAATACATCAAACCGCACAGAACCCACCACATTTTTTAATTCAACCCAAATAAATATCGAACACTTATACTCACATTATTTAACAAAACTAATCCACTATCATATCAAAACAATCAGTTTTGAAAAAAAAAAAAATCATGTTTCCATATTTGCGATTAGACCACCATGTTTCCTTTCAAGGTCAGTAATTAGAGCGAAACTTTCACTAACTGTTAGTCGTTCATTCGTTCCATCTCGCCGCTTGATAACTAGGCAGGGGGGTACACCTTTCGACAACCAAGAGTCAATTCCAAAATCGTGCAATTTTAATTTCACATGAAGCAACCTCTTTAGAACTTCACGAACAGACTTCGGCGCATCATCCGTCAGATATATTTTCTCGAATCCTCCAATTTTTTTTGTTTTTCAGTTTTTTGGTGTTCTTCAAAATCTCATTCCTGATTAACCTCGATGGCAATTCAAATTTCAAGAATATGGTATTTTCCCTGAAATCCACCAACTTAACTGGGTTTGGGGCTGGGAGATCAAGGCCTTCAATAACAAGTTTAGACAGTAATTCCTGTGCTCTTATTTCATCTTGAACTTTCACATTCCACATCACTAAATGTTTATCATTTTCATTACTTTCCAATTTCATCATAGTAAGCGATATATTGTCGATATGTGATTTAAGTGCTATATTTTCCTCCGCCAACACAGATATTTGATTTTTAAAGCTTGCCGTCTCTAATTCAACATTCTGAACACGCGGTATCAGCTTCGCCACTTCTTTACTCGATTCAGAAACAGTTTCTTCCAATTTTTTTACATTATCTTCAATTGATTTGATGTTAGATTTTAATGATTCTAAGGTGGCAGTATTACCTTTAACTGTTTCTAATATCAAACTGATACTTTCTGCTAAAGACTTTATAGAAACTTCATCACCTTGAATCGTTGCCGTAGACGCAGACAAGTTTAGAGATTCTTCCATTTTCTTCTTTCCCATCCTTTAGAAACTTATCCAAATATCAAAGTTCATAAGTTTAGCTCAGAGCAGACTAATTTATCACGGTTAATATTAAATGTTCAACTACACCAATTCATTCACTTGTAATAGGTCCTGGCGCGAAGAGCTCTTACTCCGTTGAATGCATTCAGGTAACTGAACGTAAACTTTTGATGGGTAGGACTAAACTTGATAAAAGTTATATATTTGAATTCAGCATTGAAATCTGATTCTTTTGATGCATCTATTGGTATCAAAAATCATTTTTCTAGAGTTTTGGTTACCATTGAGCCGGGTCGCTCCTTATCGTTACCACGAACTGTTTGAAAAATGCAAAATTCCGCATTTTTGTAGATAGGAGCTTGAAACTTCTAAAGTAGGGTTCTCTGATACGCTGAATCTGATGGTGTGATTTTCGTTAAAGTTCTATGACTTTTAGGGGGTGTTCCCCCTTTTTTGAAAATAAGAAAAAATTTCTCAGGCGTTTAACCTTTGATGGGTAAGACTAAACTTAATGAAACCTATATATTTGAAATTAGCAAACAAGTCTGACTCTTTTGATGTATCTATTGGTATCAAAATTCCGGTTTTTAGAGTTTCGGTAACCATTGAGCAGGGTCGCTCCTTACTGATTAACGAATAGATATTCACTAATCAGTGAAGACAAGATACAACATGTTGGTGAGAGTTGATATTTCATCAAATTTGACAGGTTATCTCTGCAAAAAGCTTTGGTACTGTAGTAATTTCCCTTTCGTTTTTCTTAAGCAGTGACATAGTTTCGCCAAAATCTTGAGGGAGGGGCAAATTTGAAGCCAATTTTCCCAAATAAACTGAAAGTGACAGTAAAACTGAAAAATGAGCCATTTAGTACAATCAAAGTATAATCACCTGCGGAACAAGTACTGACAAAACCTATCCTCTCCACACAAAAAAGTGACCCTTTGTATACCCATGCGAACCTGGCAACTAAAAACCGTAGTTACACAATTCATCCCGGTCACTCGTCACCTGAATCACGCTCTAGCATAATTATTGGCCGGAGCAAAGTACTTTGGCTCAGAGCGATTAAGTAGTACAACATTTTGCGTCTAGAGGCGCTGAGGTACACGGGGTCACTTTTGGAGAGTTTTGTCAGTACTTGTTCCGTAGGTGATTATACTTTGAGTACCATAAAGGCAAAGAGATACTAAAGAAAACTGACCAGTTTCTGTAGACGTTTGAATCATACAAGCTTATCTTAGTTTTAACAAGACTTATGAAAACACTAAATTTTAAAGGGAGGGGGGGGGGGAATGGGGTCTAGGGGACAGTGTCTCCACTCCTTCGCCATAGAAAATTATGCCTCTGTTCTTAAGGAGAATCTTAACTAGACAATAATAAAAAAATGTAATAAAAACATTAGGGTTCTAAAGACTTTCTTTGACACTGATTTCTGAATTTTCCAGCTAAAGAATATCGATAGCGGTCATATTTTTCGATGGGACGACAGATTACAAAACCTTGTCTGTCATTCTTTCAATTTAGTTAAAAAGTGACATAATTATGGTTTCTGAATTCAAATTTTTTAGTTAGCTCAGTTACATTTTTTTTAAGACAGTGATGAAAAGACTCATGGCTCTCATGAAAATAACTTGAAGTCCCTAAGACGGACTTTTGAACCTTAATGATAACTCCTCGAACATTGTACTGATTATTTACTCCAGATCATAGAACGGGGGAGGGTAATATACAAGAGCGAATGAATTATTTACTGGAAAAATAAGTTCTATAATCCTTGTACAACTTACAACTGCATCCAAAAACAAAACTCCATTGGAAGGGTTTGGTTGGACACGGCCTGAGGTTTTGTCCTTCTGTAAACCTGATTGAAGATTCTTTAAATTAGCCTGATTTGAACAAGTTGCAACTAGTCCCCTTTGGTATCAAAATGTGGGAAAAGAGACAAAGCGGTACTATTTGAGTGGCTACGGAACGGGCCTCTCTGTTCGGTGCCTTAGTGGGAACCCTAAAATCCCTGAAAAACTGGGTGTCGTGGTTTCGTCTCCATGGCCCAATGACCTCTTTTTGGGCTGTTCTAACATTGATTACTATAAAGGGTAATTTCGATTACTATAATATATGGTAATTTCGAAAACCAGACTGCCTTTCTATGATGATAAATAAAAGTTCGAATAGGGATAAATCCTTTTATTAGACAGATGGGGGTCACTGTACATGTGACAAAAATATCCAGTATTTTTTACGAATTATCACTCTCTAATAAAAGGATTTACCCCTATTACAACTTTTATTTATTTCCGCTTTTCATTTAAATATAACGGGTAGCTAGAGTGGGACGATCTCAAGTATGTCCCTTGGTTTTGTCAGTCATGTAGTTCAAGATTCTTGTGTGGTTCTGAAATTATACTTTGTTGAAATGTTTCTTTACAGCTTTTGTCATATATTCAAGAATTGCCTAGGAAGGCTCTATAATGCATTGTTTGCGCCCCCCCCCCCATATATTTTTTTTATCACGCTGGCTTTGAAGTTTTTTAATAAGACATAACGCCTTATAATCCGTAGACAATTCCTTAGATATTGTAAGTTTTTTCTTGGCCATCCCTTATGGATCTGCAATACATACACTGTTAAGAAATATAGAGTTTTTGAAATTACGGTGAAAATGCAAGAACTTGCGTTAAGGTTTGAAAAGCGTAGAGATTATATTGTTGATTTTCCTTTTAATTGCCTCCGATAATATTGTATTGTTATAGTAAATTTTAAGTTTTAATGTCGCTCCTTACTTTCAGTTAAAAAAAAACTTGTTTTTTTATTTAATTTTTGAACGTTTTTGAATAAATGCAGGTTTTGATCTTGGCTCACCGTACATAAATAATTAAAACAGAATTTTCATATTAATTTACTTTTATTTGGTTGAATGGCTTTCTCGAAACTTGTTTCATTTTATTTACGAACGTTTTTATTAGTATTAAATATACGTAACTTACGAATTAACTTTCGTCACGAACTTCTATATTCATATATTTTTAATACGTTAATTAGGGGGTTTACCCCCTAGTCAATAATTTGCTCTTTAAGCGAAAGTTCGAATTTTGTTCCAATTCTTTAAAAATGACCGGTTAATCACAAAGGCCGTTAATTAGAATAAATAGCTCTTATGGAAGTACTATAAAATCTTTGGCTTAAAGAGCAAGGTATTGACTAGGGGGTGAACCAAATCATATATGTAATATTTTCTGGTCGTTTAAAGTTTCGATGTTGCTGCTGTTGCAGTTGAAAAACTTGTTTTTTTATATTTAATTTCTGATCTTTTTTTAAATAATGCTGTCCGGCGTCCCCTTCATAGCAATGTCCCTTCCCCAATGAAAACTTCCTTCTTGGAAAGATCCTCCCACATAACCCCCGACCCCCCCCCACTACCAGGAAAAATCTCCCCTGAAAACGTCTGTATGCTTCCCGGGTTGCAGCGGTAGCTAGCAACCTAGTAAGAGACGATCACGTCCAATGTTAAGAAATATAAAAACCCCTTACTCCAAGAAAAATAGTCAGATCAAAACAAAAAGTACACCATTAGAACCGCCTTGTCCGAAACCCTATAAAGGAAACTTACCACCCTTTAGCTTGAATAACAAAGAAAATATATTGGCTTGAAAATCAAGAAAATTGACTTTAACCACGTTATTCTGCACAAACGGGATATTTTTTTCTTTCTTTTGTTTCCAGAGATAGCTTGGCACTGGAACATCGTAGAGAGTTGTTCAATGGCTCATTTTAAAGGAAATCTCTAGATCTAGTGCCTTTTGCACTTAATTTTTTTTATTAATTATTTTTCACGAAAAACTTAATTTTGTATATACAATATTGATCAATGACGTCATAGTCGTTGGATGTAGTACATAAAGGCTCGATCATCCAATTTAAGCTGAAACTAAGTAAAGGACAATTATGCCTCCATATATTCACAGTGATGTGTAAGATTTCCCATTACATCTGTAAACTGTTCCACAGTTGCCGGGCCATACCTTGGAAGCTTTTCACTAAACATGCAACATTTCTTTTGGATATTACTATGAAGTTTTGCGAAAGCATCTCTAGCTGACTTTTCAACAAAATCTATTCTTTCAGAGATAATTTTAATCTTTAATTTTGAATATTTTTCGTAATCCCGGTAAAACTTTCGTAAAATTTTTCTCAGTTTACAAAGATCAGCCTGTGCGTTCTTTGCAGCTTGTGTAAACTGCAAAAATATCCATGGTATCCGAGCAATAGTTTGAATATTTCAATACAAGCTGGAAAAATACCTTAAAATGTTAAAATTAGTTTTATTTTTGGTTAGGTTCTAACTACCCAATGTGGGATTGACTATTATAATAAAGATCGAAATCTTCCATATACTAACTTGCATACGAAACTTCACTATAGTTAAGATTAGAGTATTTATATTATACATCATTATAAATTATAAAAGGTTCAAATGTTCGAAGATTATAGATTTTAAAATTTTCCCACACCGGGAATCGAACCCGAGCCTGTTAAGCGAAAGTTAACTATCCTAGCCACTAGACCATATGGAACCATAAAGAAGTATGATTTAAGAGCCATATGCATATTATTATTTCACCATACCAATTATAATAAGGCCAAAACAAAATAGTCGACATGCAACCTTACTTTTGACGCATTAGTTAAATCTTCATCAGGCTTAAAAAATATTTTGCTAGTTTTACATGAAAGAACGAACCTTAGCCCATAGTAGCAGAAATAAGAATATCTAGGTTGCAGCGGTAGCTAGCAACCTATTACATAATCCGGGTTTAAGTGGTAGCTAGCAACCCACTAAGAAACGCCAAATTAAAAGATGATCATTGGAAGAACAAACAATTGCTTATATTGGACTTAGTTAGCTGCCTGATTCTTTGAGGTTCGTCTCTTACTATTCCAAAGAAGAAAAAGCCGTAGACTTTTTCCTGTTTGTAATAATACATTAAAAGATAACCATATGTGACGTATTAAGTGATCACATTAAGTTATTATTATAATAAAGATTGAACTCTTCCCTATACTAACTTGCATACGCAACTTCACTATAGTTAAGATTACAGTATTTATATTATACATCCGGGTTGCAGCGGTAGCTAGCAACCTAGTAAGAGACGATCACGTCCAATGTTAAGAAATATAAAAACCCATACATCCTAACAGAGGAGTCAGATCAAATCAAAAAGTACACCATTAGAACCGCCTTGTCCGAAATACATAAAGGATCGATACAGTCTAAATGCAGACTATTTAAGGTTCATCAGATATCCAGGTTGCAGCGGTAGCTAGCAACCTAGTAAGAGACGATGACGATCACACTCCACAGTAAAAAATGAAATATTCCATAAATCATAAAACTAGAATCAGATAAAAAAAAAATCGAAGTACACTTAGAACCGCCTTGTCCGAAACCCCTTCATAGGGAACTTACCGTCCCTTGGCTTGAACAACATGGAAAATATATTGCCTTGCAAATCAAGAAATGTGGAAGCTACTACGATCACGTCCAATGTTAAGAAATATAAAAACCCCTAACTCCTAGAAAAATAGTCAGATCAAAACAAAAAGTACACCATTAGAACCGCCTTGTCCGAAACCCCTATAAAGGAAACTTACCACCCTTTGGCTTGAATAACAAAGAAAATATATTGGCTTGAAAATCAAGAAAATTGACTTTAACCACGTTATTCTGCACAAACGGGATATTTTTTTCTTTCTTTTGTTTCCAGAGATAGCTTGGCACTGGAACATCGTAGAGAGTTGTTCAATGGCTCATTTTAAAGAAAATCTCTAGATCTAGCGCCTTTTGCACTTGATTTTTTTTATTAATTATTTTTCAGGAAAAACTTAATTTTGTATATACAATATTGATCAATGACGTCATAGTCGTTGGATGTAGTTACATAAAGGCTCGATCATCGAATTTAAGCTGAAACTAAGTAAAGGACAATTATGTCTCCATATATTCACAGTGATGTATAAGATTTCCCATTACATCTGTAAACTGTTCCACAGTTGCCGGTCCATACCTTGGAAGCTTTTCACTAAACATGCAACATTTCTTTTGGATATTACTATGAAGTTTTGCGAAAGCATCTCTAGCTGACTTTTCAACAAAATCTATTCTTTCAGAGATAATTTTAATCTTTAATTTTGAATATTTTTCGTAATCCCGGTAAAACATTCGTAAAACATGTGTTAACATTGGGTAAAGTTCATCGCTTTCAGCCCTCCCCCGGGAACTTCAGAGGATTAAGTCATCCTAAAAGACATACTTATAATATTTTTGAACATTCTGGACAAAATGGCTATCTCAAAATTTTGATCAGGTGACTTTGAGTAAAAATTAGCGTGGGGGGGGCCTAGTTGCCCTCCATTTTTGTGGTCACTTAAAAAGGGCACTAGAAGTTTTAATTTTCATTCCAATGAGCCCTCGCACGATATTCTAGGACCACTGGGTCGATACGATCACCTCTGGGGAAAAAAAAAAAAATAAACAAATAAACACGCACCCGTGATCTTTCTTCTGGCAAAAAATGCAAAATTCCACATTTTTGTCGATAGGAGCTTGAAACCTCTACAGTAGGGGTATCTGATACGCAGAATATGATGGCGTGATTTTCATTAAGGGTCTATAGCTTTTAGGGAGTCTTTCTCCCTTTTTTCGAAAATCAGCCAAATTTTTTCAGGCGCGTAACTTTTGATGGGTTGTATTAAATTTGATGAAACTTATATATGTGAAATCAGCATTAAAATTTAATTCTTTTTATGTATCTATTTGTATCAAAATACTGTTTTCTAGAGTTTTGGTTACCATTGAGCCGGGACGCTCCTTACTTACAGTTCGTTACCACGAACTGTTTGACTAGCTAGATTTGGCTTTATTTATGCCCCTTTCGTCTAGGCTCCTTTAGCTCTAGTCTAGGCCCCTTTAGTCCTGTTAGCTTCCTTTAGCCCAAGTCGGATGTGGCAGATGATCGATTTTCACTGGCATTGAGAAGGCAATTTCAAGCCAAGAGGGATCACATTAATGATCATGATGACGAAAGCCAGCAATTGGTTCTAATACGGCTCGATAGTATTAAACCGGGATTTTGCGCGGCCACAACAGTGTTTTTCCATCTTTTGATGGGCTTGTATCGAGCTAGTTTTGAGAAGGTGGTATCCGACTGCCTTCATCAGGTATATCCACACTAAAAGAGACGGTAATGGGGTCTGAGGTGCTGACAAATGTCATCAATATAGTGAGAATCAGCTCAGCAGTGAAAGTTGTTCCCGACTTGAGTAGTTATTCTGGGGAAACTAGTTACTCATTTCTATAAGCTCTCTACTCTCTATTATGAAATTAGACCATAGCTAACCATGTCTATGTCTTTGCGCGTGATACCGGTATTAAGGAAATGAAGCATGCAAAACTTAGAATAACTTTGTACATTTGTTCACTGATTTATTGAAACTATATTTAAATCATTTAAAGCTATTTAGGGGTTGAAGCTAGCCCTGTTTTAATGTTCTGCTATTATCAGATTATGTTAGGAAGTTGGATTAGCCCAAAAATTCTGCTACCCATGGGAAGAAAATTTTCGTCAAGAAGTTCAGGTATTTTTCATATTTCAAATTTTTAAAGGATACATACAAATATATGGAATCGAATATTATTTCATTGTGCTAGGGTCTATTTTTCGTGTAAAGGCGTTAGCATGTGTTGTCAAAAAGTCGGGTTACTTCTTAAGTAGCGCTATGCACACGGGGAAATTTTCATACAGTGGCTTAATAACTTTGTTATTTTCTCTAAACAATATATTTAAATGATAAATACATAAGATTGGCATCAAAGTGTATATTACTTTGGGAGGGTCCAAAACACATTCAGTGAGCTATTGACGACCGAGCTTAATCATGTCTTGAGGCCTGAATAATACGTAGCCCAATAGCGCTGCCTAAGTAAAGAGCGATGTGGGCACAGTGTATTTTTTTTGGTTTTAGACCAGGGCACTTCGTATCGAAGGAGTTGTCGTAGAAACTTCGAAAAGGGCTCATTCAATCGAAAATTGAAAGGAATAGTGCCGTTTTTAATAGTCGAAAGTGATTGGAAGACAGAAACCCCCTTCCCACAACCATGTCTCCAAGCACATCCAATCAAAATTTTGAGACAGCAATTTTGTTCAACGTAGTAGAATGGTCCAAAAATTATGTATTTTTCAGGATGAAACCCCATCATACAGCCCTCGGGGCAAGGGTTGTAAATTATAACTTGGGGGTATATAAGGTTTATATAGAGAGGGTGATCGTATAAACTTCGGAGGCGGCTTATTGGATTGCTTATCAGAAATTTTAGTGCCCTTTTTGAGATTTATAGGGATGGAAGGGTGGGTAAACCTATTCCACAGCTCGTATTTTCCCAAAATGAATCTGATAGAAATTTGAGATGGCCATTTGTTGTCGTAGAAACTTCGAAAAAAGCTCATTCAATTGGAAATTCAAAGGGCTACTGCCCTTTTAAATACTTGAAAGTGATAGGAGGGCAACTAACCCCC